>NC_057797.1:654814429-655089429 GCF_018294505.1 Triticum aestivum
GAGTTGGTGATCATACTGCTCGCGGTTTCTGTACTGATCTCGCCGGTCCCCACGTCCCTCACGCCTCGGGGGCGATCTCGGGCTGTGAGCCGACTGGACTGTGTCTGCAACCACGGATCTTCTATGGATCCTATTCCGCGACTGAGATACTGCTGTATTCTGCTCTCCCGCTGCTTGGACCAAAGCTCGGATCTGCACCAAACCTCGTCTAGCTTCTAACTGGGAAGGTTGAATTGAATCCGCTATTCGGGCCGCAGCTGCGAGATTCTGGATCGGAGTTCGGTAAACCTGAGTCGGAGGCGGAAAAAGTTGGTGTCGACTGGACTCGGGGATACGCTGCCGAGCGCGCTGGAGGTTCTCCAGTCGAGTGCGCTCAGCCAAGTTGGCCACGCGCGCCTCCTCCAAGGCCTGGGCCTCAGGGGTTTCTCCAACGATAGGAGTGTGAAGCGCATCCATGTTCCGGCGGTGAAGTTCTTCCCTCTGCTGCGAAGAGAGGGGTTCGGGGCGGTACTCTTCGTGAACATGCGACGGATCACCGCCCCCATCGCCTCCATCTTCACGGGTGAAGCCAGGAGGACTGCATGGTCCATTGACCATCAAAACTTCCGCCGCGGGGTCGCTGCTGTCGCACTTGGATGCAGTCTCTACGGAGCTAGTCGAACAGGCCGTAGAGAGTTTCGTCAGGCTCAATTGCTGCGACTTGGGGGGTGGCCGACTGGCGAGCCACCACATGCCTCACCCACCGCTGAAGCCTCGATCGACCAGAACTTTTGCTCCGGCAGGCTGCAGGGAGGGAGGTCAGCACAGGAGCCGACCGATACTGAGTCGACGGCTGCCGTAGAAGGACGCCACGGATGCACGCGCGAAAGTGCGTTGCCCCGCAGACGGGGAGCGCCTTGACGTTGAGTGGCACTTCTTGGAGCCTAGCGGAGTCGTTGGCCACGAATACGAGCGTGCCGAGAGGGATCTCGCGGCCCTCGGCCAAACCTCCGCATGAAACCATGTTGATGAGGATTGGAAAAATCGCAACTTCTCCAACAAGTCGCTAAGACACCTGCCCCAAGGTGGGTGCCAACTGTCGTGGTTCTAAGTCTGACAGTAGAATGGGGGGTATGAATGTAGAGGCAAGATCCTAGCTATGGAGGAGTTGTACACGCGAGTTTTACGAGTTCAGGCCCTTCTCAAAGGAAGTAATAGCCCTACGTCTCGGAGCCCGGAGGCGGTCGACTGGATTATATGCGTGTGAGTTATAGGGGGTGCGAACCCTTGTGCCTGTGGAGGGGGGTGGCTTATATAGAGTGCGCCAGGACCCCAGCCAGCCCACGTCATAGAGGGTTTAAGGTACATTGAAGAGAGAACGTTACTGGTAACGCCCACACTAAAGTGCTATAAATGAAAATTAAGTCTATAATTAAATGCCCGACCGTTGTTCATGCAGAGTGGCTTTAGATCTTCTGCCTGTCGAGTGACTTCTGCGACGGTCGAGTGACATTGATTCTTCCGAGTGGAACGTCTCTGGTCGAGTGGATGAAGGTACCCTTTGAATGATCCTCGCTTTAGGGTGACATCCTAGGGGAGGATGTATAGGTCAGGTCTATGACCCTACCCTAGGTACATAGCTTCATCACGAGCTCCTGAGCCTATTCCTAAACCAACTCCGAAGAAAAGAGGTGTTCTATTTCTCAGTCCTGAAGATATGCAAGACGCAAAGAAATCCATGAAAGAAAAGGGTATTAGAGCTGAAGAAGAAATACATGGTCTTAATTTACCGCCTATTGAAGAAATATATGGTTCTAATCCATCACCTATTGAAATACATGGTCTTGACAACCCGACAGAGGTAGTAAAGGTAAATTCTCTCTATAGATATGATAAAGCTGAAATCCCTCCTACTCTGTTTGCTAGCCAATGTTTGGATGAGGTTGATAACTTTATGGTTAAGCAAGAAGACTTCAATGCTTATTTGGGTAGATAATTGAAACAAAATGCTTATATTATTGAACACTTGGGTGATTATATGTCTAGAGTTAAAGGTGAACTTAAACTCATTAGTAAACATGCTTCTATGGTTACCACTCAAGTAGAACAAGTACTTAAGGCTCAAAATGATTTTCTCAATGAATTAAATAGTAAGAAAAATGATAATGTTGTAAGAGTTATGACTAGAGGTGGTAAAATGACTCAGGAACCTTTGTATCCCGAGGGCCATCCTAAGAGAATTGGGCAAGATTCTCAGAGAAATAATATAGATGCACCTAGTCCTTCTAAAAGGAAGAAAAAGAAAAATGATAGGACTTTGCGTGCTTCTAATGAACCTGTTATTGACACACCTGAGAATCCCAATGATATTTCTATTTCTGATGCTGAAACACAATCTGGTAATGAACATGAAACTAGAGATAATGTTAATGATGATGTTCATGTTGATGCTCAACCTAGTAATGATAATGATATAGAAATTGAACCCGCCGTTGATCTTGATAACCCACAATCAAAGAATCAATGTTATGATAAGAAAGACTTTGTTGCTAGGAATCACGGTAAAGAAAGAGAACCATGGGTTCAGAAACCCATGCCTTTTCCTCCCAAACCATCCAAGACAAAGGATGATGAGGATTTTGAGCGCTTTGCTGAAATGATTAGATCTATCTTTTTTGCGTATGCGATTAACTGATATGCTTAAAATGAATCCTTATGCTAAGAACATGAAAGATATTTTTACTAATAAAAGAAAGATACCGGAAGCTGAAATTACCACCATGCTTGCTAATTATACTATTAAGGGTGGAATACCAAAGAAACTAGGGGATCCCGGAGTACCAACTATACCATGCTCCATTAAAAGAAACTATGTTAAAATTGCTTTATGTGATCTTGGAGCTGGTTTTAGTGTTATGCCTCTCTCTTTATATCATAGACTTGATTTGAATAAGTTGACACCTACCGAAATATCTTTGCAAATGGCTGACAAATCAACTGCTATACGTGTCGGTATTTGTTAGGATGTGCCTGTTGTGGTTGCAAACGCTACTATTTTAACGGACTTTGTTATTCTTGATTTTCCCGAGGATGATAGTATATCTATTATTCTTGGAAGACCTTTTTTGAATACTGCAGGGGCTGTTATTGATTGCACCAAAGGCAATGTCACTTTTCATGTTAATGGTAATGAGCATATGGTACACTTTCTGAGGAAACAACCTCAAGTCCACAGTATCAATTCTATTGGAAAAATTCCATCGATTATTTTTGGAGGTTTTGAATTTCCTCTTCCTAATGTCAAGAAGAAATATGATATTCTTATTGTTGGGGATGTGCATATCCCCGTTGAGGTAACCTAGTGTTATTCGAAATTTCTCCGGTCTCATGTTACTCGAAATGAGTTTGTTAACAAGACTTGATCAACCTTGTTAGTGGATTCCTTTTGATGAGCATGAGATGGATGAAGTTAGAAAACACAACCTTCTGTACCCTCCTTTTACTTTCTGTTATTTAGTTTAAATAAAGCAAAAATAGTAATTTCTGTCTGTTTTCTGATTATCCGTGCAATATAAAAATACCCCAAAAATAAAAGTTCTCCAAATGCCCTCAAATTTAAAATTTTGTCTGGAATATTTGAGAATATCTGGCATTGAGAACACAGCAGGGGGAGCAAGCACCTGGCCACGAGGGTCCATGGCGCGCCCACCCCCTAGGAGCGCCCCCCTACCTCGTGGGCCCATGGTGGCTCCCCTCCACTTATTCCCGCACCCATACACTTCTTCTTCCTCCCACAAACATCACTATCCAGCTCAAGCACGAGTTCTAGCTCATTTTGCTGCGATTTTCGATCTCCTTGCTCAAAGCACCTCTCACAAAACTGCTTTGGGGGATTGTTCCTTGGTATGTGACTCCTCCATTGGTCCAATTAGTTTTTGTTCTAGTGCTTTATTCATTGCAAATTTGTGCTGCCTAGGTGACCATGTTCTTGAGCTTGCATGTCACATTTATATGGTTCCAAGTAGTTCTAATGCAAGATATAGGCTCTAGGCACTTGTAGGAGTAGTTGCTATCAATTTTGTTGAGTTTCGTTTACTTTTATTTGAAGTTACTAAAAATTTCAGAATTTTTTAAAAAAATAATGAAGAGATTTTTTAGGGGCTCATCGAGCCGAAGCTCGAAAGAAAAGCAAAATGAAGAAGCAAAGAGGGCCCAAATATAATCTACCTCGCACGGCGGAGGTTCGGCTGTGTGAATGACCTTGTGATGATTTCTAGAGAGCAACCGGGATTTATGATGATTTTTATGAATTGGTTGAGAATGCAGACCTCACCTCCTTCCTCCACGACCAACGCGAACAATATCTCTTACTCACAAATATCTTTGTGCAAAACTTTCATTTCCATGCTAGGAGCTCACCACCTATGGTGGAGTTTTATTTATATGATGAGCATAAGGAGATGTCAATTCGTGATTTTTGTCAGGTTTGTTTGATCCCTTTCGAGGGCATCATAGAGGAACCACATCGTAACGATGTGGATGGGTTTATTGATACCATCACTGTAGGGGAAACGAGGAAGGTTTCCGATGCACGAACTACTAGCTTACACTTTCCTGTTCTACGTTACTTTGCTATATTTGCTAGTAGATGCTTAATTGGGCGTGGAAACTGTGGAAACCTGAGTGCCCCTGATATTGTTATTTTGTGCCATGATGTCTACTACACAACCTTCTTCTTGTAGGCATTGTTGGGCCTCCAAGTGCAGAGGTTTGTAGGACAGTAGCAAATTCCCCTCAAGTGGATGACCTAAGGTTTATCAATCCGTAGGAGGCGTAGGATGAAGATGGTCTCTCTCAAGCAACCCTGCAACCAAATAACAAAGAGTCTCTTGTGTCCCCAACACACCCAATACAATGCTAAATTGTATAGGTGCTCTAGTTCGGTGAAGAGATGGTGATACAAGTGGTATATGGATGGTAGATAAAGATTTTTGTAATATGAAAATATAAAAACAGCAAGGTAACTAATGATAAAAGTGAGCATAAACGGTATTGCAATGCGTTGAAACAAGGCCTAGGGTTCATACTTTCACTAGTGCAAGTTCTCTCAACAATAATAACATAAGTGGATCACATAACTATCCCTCAACATGCAACAAAGAGTCACTCCAAAGTCACTAATAGCGGAAAACAAATGAAGAGATTATGGTAGGGTATGAAACCACCTCAAAGTTATTCTTTCCAATCAATCCGTTGGGCTATTGCTATAAGTGTCACAAACAGCCCTAGAGTTCGTACTAGAATAACACCTTAAGATACAAATCAACCAAAACCCTAATGTCACCTAGATACTCCAATGTCACCTCAAGTATCTGTGGGTATGATTATATGATATGCATCACACAATCTCAGATTCATCTATTCAACCAACACAAAGTACTTCAAAGAGTGCCCCAAAGATTCTACCGAAGAATCACGACGAAAACGTGTGCCGACCCCTATGCATAGGTTCATGGGAGGACCCCGCAAGTTGATCACCAAAACACACATCAAGTGTTCTCAAATCTTTAAATACTCAATCCGATAAGATAACTTCAAAGGGGAAACTCAATCCATTACAAGAGAGTAGAGGGGGAGAAACATCATAAGATCCAACTATAATAGCAAAGCTCGCGATACATCAAGATCATGCCACCTCAAGAACACGAGAGAGAGAGAGATCAAACACATAGCTACTGGTACATACCCTCAGCCCCGAGGGAGAACTACTCCCTCCTCATCATGGAGAGCACCGGGATGATGAAGTTAGCCACCGGAGAGGGATTCCCCCTTCGGTAGGGTGCTGGAACGGGTCTAGATTGGCTTTCGGTGGCTACAGAGGCTTCTGGCGGCGGAACTCCAGATCTATTCTGCTCCCCGATCATTTTAGGGTATATGGATATATATAGGCGTAAGAAATACGCCAGGGGAGCCACGAGGGGCCCACGAGGGTGGAGGGCGCGCCCTAGGGCGGTGGGTGCGCCCCCTGCCTCGTGGCTCCCTTGTTTCTTTCCTGACGTGCACTCCAAGTCTATCGGGTAGCTTTCCTTCCAAAAATAACTTCTCCAGAAGGTTTCATTCCGTTTCGACTCCGTTTGATATTCCTTTTCTTTGAAACACTAAAACAAGGGAAAAAACAGGAACTGGCACTGGGCTTTGGGTCAATAGGTTAGTCCCAAAAATAATATAAAAGTGGATAATAAAGCCCAATAATGTCCAAAACAAAAGATAATATAGCATGGAGAAATCAAAAATTATAGATACGTTGGAGACGTATCAGCATCCCCAAGCTTAATTCCCGCTCGTCCTCGAGTAGGTAAATGATAAAAATATAATTTTTGATGCGGAGTGCTACTTGGCATAATTTCAATTCTTCTTAATTGTCGTATGAATATTCAGATCCATAAGATTCAAGACAAAAGTTTAATATTCACATAAAAATAATAATACTTCAAGCATACTAACTAAGCAATCATGTCTTCTCAAAATAACATGGCCAAAGAAAGTTCATCCCTACAAAATCATATAGTTTGGTCATGCTCCATTTTCGTCACACAAGAATGCTCTCATCATGCACAACCCCGATGACAAGCCAAGCAATTGTTTCATACTTTAGTAATCTCAAACTTTTTTCAATTTTCATGCAATACATAAGCGTGAGCCATGGATATAGCACTATCGATGGAATAGAATATGATGATGGGGGTTATGTGGAGAAGACAAAAAAGGAGAAAGTCTCACATCAACGAGGCTAATCAATGGGCTATGGAGATGCCCATCGATTGATGTTAATGCAAGGAGTAGGGATTGCCATGCAACAGATGCACTAGAGCTATAAATGTATGAAAGCTCAACAAAAGAAACTAAGTGGGTGTGCATCCAACTTGCTTGCTCACAAAGACCTAGGGCACTTGAGGAGGCCCATTGTTGGAATATACAAGACAAGTTCTTTAATGAAAAATTCCCATTAGTATATGAAAGTGACAAAACAAGAGACTCTCTATCATGAAGATTATGGTGCTACTTTGAAGCACAAGTGTGATAAAGGATAGTAACATCGTCCCTTCTCTCTTTTTCTCTCAATTTTTTGGGCCTTCTCTTTTTTATGGCATTTCTCTTTTTTTATTCCTCACTTGGGACAATGCTCTAGAAAATGATGATCATCACACTTCTATTAATTTACAACTCAATGATTACAACTCAATACTAGAACAAAGTATGAATCTATATGAATGCCTCCGGCAGTGTATCGGGATATGCAATGAACCAAGAGTGACATGTATGAAATAATTTTGAACGGTGGCTTTTCCACAAATACTATGTCAACTACATGATCATGCTAAGAAATATGACAATGATGACCGTGTCATGATAAACGGAATGGTGGAAAGTTGCATGGCAATATAT
Organism: Triticum aestivum; assembly: GCF_018294505.1. Taxonomy (NCBI): domain Eukaryota; kingdom Viridiplantae; phylum Streptophyta; class Magnoliopsida; order Poales; family Poaceae; genus Triticum; species Triticum aestivum. Next base: position 654,821,855 of record NC_057797.1, read on the forward strand.
CTCGGAATGGTTATGGAAATGCCATAATAGGTAGGTATGGTGGCTGTTTTGAGGAAGATATAACGAGGTTTATGTGTGAAAGAGCGTATCATATCACGGGGTTTGGATGCACCGGCGAAGTTTGCACCAACTCTCAATGTGAGAAAGGGCAATGCACGGTACCGAAGAGGCTAGCAATGATGGAAGGGTGAGAGTGCGTATAATCCATGGACTCAACATTAGTCATAAAGAACTCACATACTTATTTCAAAAATCTACAAGTCATCAAAAACCAAGCACTACGCGCATGCTCCTAGGGGGATAGATTGGTAGGAAAAGACCATCGCTCGTCCCCGACCGCCACGCATAAGGAGGACGATCAAAGAACACCTCATGTTTCAAATTTGTTACATAACGTTTACCATATGTGCATGCTACGGGACTTGCAAACTTCAACACAAGTATTTCTCAAATTCACAACTACTCAACTAGCACAACTTTAATATCACTATCTCCATATCTCAAAACAATCATCAAGAATCAAACTTCTCTTAGTATTCAAAACACTCATAAGAAAGTTTTTACTAATCATGAATACCTAGCATATTAGGATTATTTAAGCAAATTACCATGCTATTTAAGACTCTCAAAATAATCTAAGTTACGCATGAGAGTTCATCTATTTCTTCAAAATAAAACTACCACCATGCTCTAAAAGATATAAGTGAAGTACTAGAGCAAACAACAAACTACTCCGGAAGATATAAGTGAAGATCAATGAGTAGTTGAATAATTATGCAACTATGTGAAGACTCTCTAACATTTAATAATTTTAGATCTTGGTATTTTGTTCAAACAACAAGCAAAACAAAAGAAAATAAAATGACGCTCCAAGGAAAACACATATCAAGTGGTGAATAAAAATATAGCTCCAAGTAAAGTTACCAATGAACGAAGACAAAAGAGGGGATGCCTTCCGGGGCATCCCCAAGCTTAGGCTCTTGGTTATCCTTGAATATTTCCTTGGGGTGCCTTGGGCATCCCCAAGCGTAGGCTCTTGCCACTCCTTGTTCCATAATCCATCAAATCATTACCCAAAACTTGAAAACTTCACAACACAAAACTTAAACTAGAAAACTCGTAAGCTCCGTTAGCGCAAGAAAACAAAACACCACTTCAAGTACTGTAATGAACTCATTATTTATTTATATTGGTGTTAAACCTACTGTATTCCAACTTCTCTATGGTTTATAAACTCTTTTACTAGCCATAGATTCATCAAAATAAGTAAACAACACATGAAAAACAGAATCTGTCAAAAACAGAACAGTCTGTAGTAATCTGTAACTAACAAAAAACTTCTGGAACCCCAAAAATTCTAAAATAAATTTTTGGACGTGAGGAATTTATCTATTAATCATCTGCAAAAATAATTAACTAAATAGCACTTTCCAAATAAAAATGGCAGCAGTTCTTGTGAGCGCTAAAGTTTCTGTTTTTTACAGCATGATCGCAAAGAGTTTCCCGAAGTCTTCCCAAAGGTTCTACTTGGCACAAACACTAATTAAAAGCATAAAACCACATCTAAACAGAGGCTAGATTAAATATTTATTACTAAACAGGAACAAAAAGAAAGGAACAAGAATAAAATGGGGTTGCCTCCCAACAAGCGCTATCGTTTAACACCCATAGTTAGGCATGATGATTTCAACGATGCTCACATAAAGGATAAGAATTGTAACATAAAGAGAGCATATTGAAGAATATTACTAGCAAATTTAAGTATAACCCACTTACTATGCATAGGGATTTTGTGAGCAAACAACTTGTGGGAACAAGAATCAACTTGCATAGGAAGGTAAAACAAGCAAAACTTCAAAATTTTAAGCATATAGAGGGGAAACTTGATATTATTGCAATTCCTACAAGCATATGTTCCTCCCTCATAATAATTTTCAGTAGCATCATGAATGAATTAAACAATATAACTATCACATAAAACATTCTTTTCATGATCTACAAGCATAGAAATTTTATTACTCTCCACATAAGCAAGATTTCTTCTCATTCGGAATAGTGGAAGTGTCATAAGAAACTCGAATACTATAAATTGTTTCCACATTAAAAGAGTAATGTTCAAAAAAAGGGTAATCACAATCATGACAACTTTTATAAATATAATCATCACTACTTTTTATATCATAAGTATCATCACAATAATCATCATAGGTAGGAGGCATGCTATCATCATTATAAATTTGCATATCAAAACTTGGGAGACTAAAAATATCATCTTCATTAAACGTAGCATCCCCAAGCTTGGGACAAACATTAATTGCAGCAAATATATTCTCAAAAACATCATCTTCATCAAACATAGCATCCCCAAGCTTGGGCCTTTTCATATCATAAGCATAATCACTTTCATCATTAATAGTATGGATAGCACCAATGGTATAGCAATTATCATATTCTTCCAAGAAAGTGCCAAAAAGATTTTCAAGATCATAAAAAGTGTCATTATCTTCCACAATTATATTTTCATGAGGCACAATAGTAATAGGAGCAACATTATTTGGGGGAGATATCTTTTTACCTCTCTTCCTTTTTCTTTTCTTCTTCTTCACCTCATGTGTGGGTTCAATCCTCTTTTTGGAGCTCCTTATTAATGAGATTGGTTGAATAGGGGGCTCCTCCTTGTTACCTGATTCATCATAAGAAATAATAGGATGGTATTGGGAAGTCTCTTCCCTTTCATTAGTGTTCTCTTCATCTTCTATTTGTTTTCTTTTCTTTATGTAATTGGCAATATAAGGATTTTCAATGCAATTCACCGCGCAATACATATAAATTTCCTCTAGATCAAAATGAAGAACTCTATCAAGGGCAAATTTTGGAATATCCTTACTTATACGTTTCATTTCTTCATAACCAAAGAGCAAACTAAGTTCATTATGATGTGCAAGGGAAATCAAGTCATCATAATTTTTGGACACGATATAATCATGAAACAATTTGCATTGGGTACTGAAATGATCATGTTCATTGCAAAGTTCACAAGTATGGCTAAGAAAATTTAAATTTTCAGCACAAACATCTAGCCTTTCTTACAACCATTTAGTTTCTAAGTACTTATGCCTCTTGCAATATCTATCTTCCCTATTTGGTGTGTACTTACAAACCCAATGCACTCCACAAAAATTGACATGTTTATAGGAGACATTTTCATCATAACTAGTGCAATCATCATTAGTACCATGGATATTCAAGGAGTTCATACTAACAACATTGCAATCATGCTCATCATTCAAAGATTTAGTGCCAAACATTTTAATGCATTCTTCTTCTAACACTTTGGCTCAACTTTCCTTTCCATCATACTCACGAAAGATATTAAAAAGATGAAGTGTATGAGGTAGACTCAAATTCAATTTTTGTAGTTTTATTTTATAAACTAAACTAGTGATAAAACAAGAAACAAAAAGATTCAATTGCAAGATCTAAAGATATACCTTCAAGCGCTAACGTCCCCGGCAACGGCGCCAGAAAAGAGCTTGATGTCTACTACACAACCTTCTTTTTGTAGACGTTGTTGGGCCTCCAAGTGCAGAGGTTTGTAGGACAGTAGCAAATTTCCCTCAAGTGGATGACCTAAGGTTTATCAATCCGTAGGAGGCATAGGATGAAGATGGTCTCTGTCAAGCAACCCTGCAACCAAATAACAAAGAGTCTCTTGTGTCCCCAACACACCCAATACAATGGTAAATTGTATAGGTGCACTAGTTCGGCAAAGAGATGGTGATATAAGTGGTATATGGATGGTAGATAAAGGTTTTTGTAATATGAAAATATAAAAACAGCAAGGTAACTAATGATAAAAGTGAGCGTAAACGGTATTGCAATGCGTTGAAACAAGGCCTAGGGTTCATACTTTCACTAGTGCAAGTTCTCTCAACAATAATAACATAATTGGATCACATAACTATCCCTCAACATGCAACAAAGAGTCACTCCAAAGTCACTAATAGAGGAAAACAAACGAAGAGATTATGGTAGGGTACGAAACCACCTCAAAGTTATTCTTTCCAATCAATCCGTTGGGCTATTGCTATAAGTGTCACAAACAGCCCTAGAGTTCATACTAGAATAACACCTTAAGATACAAATCAACCAAAACCCTAATGTCACCTAGATACTCCAATGTCACCTCAAGTATCCGTGGGTATGATTATATGATATGCATCACACAATCTCAACTTCATCTATTCAACCAACACAAAGTACTTCAAAGAGTGCCCCAAAGATTCTACCGGAGAATCACGACGAAAACGTGTGCCAACCCCCATGCATAGGTTCATGGACGGAACCCACAAGTTGATCACCAAAACATACATCAAGTGTTCTCAAATCTTTAAAGATTCAATCCAATAAGATAACTTCAAAGGGGAAACTCAATCCATTACAAGAGAGTAGAGGGGGAGAAACATCATAAGATCCAACTATAATAGCAAAGCTCGCGATACATCAAGATCATGCCACCTCAAGAACAGGAGAGAGAGAGAGAGAGATCAAACAGATAGCTACTGGTACATACCCTCAGCCCCGAGGGAGAACTACTCCCTCCTCGTCATGGAGAGCACCAAGATGATGAAGATAGCCACCGGAGAGGGATCCCCCCTCCGGCAGGGTGCCGGAACGGGTCTAGATTGGCTATATTCCCGATCTATTCTGCTCCCCGATCTATTCTGCTCCCCGATCGTTTTAGGCTATATGGATATATATAAGCGGAAGAAATACGTCAGGCGAGCCACGAGGGGCCCACGAGGGTGGAGGGCGCACCCCCTGCCTCGTGGCTCCCTCGTTTCTTTCCTGACATGCACTCCAAGTCTATCGGGTAGTTTTCTTCGAAAAATAACTTCTCCAGAAGGTTTCATTCCGTTTCGATTCCGTTTGATATTCCTTTTCGTCGAAACACTGAAACAAGGGAAAAACATGAACTGGCGCTGGGCTCTGGGTCAATAGGTTAGTCCCAAAAATAATATAAAAGTGGATAATAAAGCCCAATAATGTCCAAAACAGAAGATAATATAGCATGGAGAAATCAAAAATTATAGATACGTTGGAGACGTATCAGCATCCCCAAGCTTAATTCCTGCTCGTCCTCGAGTAGGTAAATGATAAAAACAGAATTTTTCATGCGGAGTGCTACTTGGCATAATTTCAATTCTTCTTAATTGTGGTATGAATATTCAAATCCATAAGACTCATGACAAAAGTTTAATATTGACATAAAAATAATAATACTTCAAGCATACTAACTAAGCAATCATGTCTTCTCAAAATAACATGGCCAAAGAAAGTTCATCCCTACAAAATCATATAGTTTGGTCATGCTCCATTTTCATCACACAAGAATGCTCTCATCATGCACAACCCCGATGACAAGCCAAGCAATTGTTTCATACTTTAGTAATCTCAAACTTTTTTCAATTTTCACGCAATACATGAGCGTGAGCCATGGATATAACACTATGGATGGAATAGAATATGATGATGGGGGTTATGTGGAGAATACAAAAAAAGGAGAAAGCCTCACATCAACGAGGCTAATCAATGGGCTATGGAGATGCCCATCGATTGATGTTAATGCAAGGAGTAGGGATTGCCATGCAACAGATGCACTAGAGCTATAAATGCATGAAAGCTCAACAAAAGATACTAAGTGGGTGTGCATCCAACTTGCTTGCTCACGAAGACCTAGGGCACTTGAGGTGTGCATCCAATTTGATCCTCCACGACAGTCTAATTACCAGTGGGATCCGGAGATGATTGCCAACCAGTGGCAATCAGAGACTTCTTCTTCGCAGTACGACCCCAAATATTACTTTGGATATCCGCCAGGCCAGCCGTGGCCATAGACCAACTTAGGCCAAAAGCCTAAGATTGGGGGAGTACGTATTTCCCACCGACATTACATTCTTGTTCACACACTCATTGCTAGTTGTCGGTGCTCATACTTTTTCATTGTATCATCCATGCTAGTTTATTTCCTTTTTATGCTTTCTTCTTGAATGTTTAATAACCCTTAAGAAAAACCAAAAAAATTAGATGTAGCTTTTAGCTAGTTTTAATTTTCATGCATGTAGTAGTAATTAAAAAGAAAACCCCAAAACATTTCCTGTTCTTCTTTTGCTTGTTGGGAGCTTTCCCGTGTAAATAGTTTTATTTCTTTTCTTTTATTTGGGGGTCGATAGGAGAAGAACATAATTAAATTGTTGAGTGGCTCTTGTATGCATTATTGTTGATTTGACAAAGAGCCCATATTACCTTGTCTTCTCTCTTGAATTGAATGCTTGCAGATTCCAGCTTAGTCCAATGCACGTGCACTATTATTATTATTCACATCATTCGGTCGTGCAAGTGAAAGGCAGTTATGACAATATATGATGGACTGATTGAGATGGGAGAAGCTGGCATGAACTCGACCTCTCTTGTTTTTGTTAATATGATTAGTTCATCATTCCTGATTCAGCCTATTATGAATAAACATGTTTGCAATGACAATTAGAGATTATAGCTGCTTATGCCATGCTTAATTAGCTAGGAGCTTATAATGGTTTACCTTGCGTGCCAACATGCTATTAAAATGGTTGTGATGTGGTATGATAGGGTGGTATCCTCTTTTGAATGATTCGAGCAGCTTGACTTGGCACATGTTCACGCATGTAGTTGAAACAAAATCAACATAGCCTCTATGATATTTATGTTCATGGTGCATTATATCCTACTCATGCTTGCATTCGATGTTGATTAATTTTAATGCATGTTCATGACTATTGTCGCTCTCTAGCTGGTCGCTTCCCAGTCTTTTTCTAGCCTTCACCACTACTAAGCGGGAATACTGCTTGTGCATCCAATCCCATAAACCCCAAAGTTATTCCATATGAGTCCACCATACCTACCTATATACGGTATCTACCTACCGTTCCAAGTAAATTTGTATGTGCCAAACTCTAAACCTTCAAATAAACATTCTGTTTTGTATGCTCAAATAGCTCATGTATCAACTAGGGTTGTCCGTATCTTCCATGTTAGGCGGGTTATTCTCAAGATGAGTGGACTCCGCTCCTCACTCACCAGAAAATGGCTGGTCACTGAGATGCCCAGTCCCATGCTTTATGCAAATCAAATCAAAATAATTGCAAACAAAACTCCCCCGGGACTGTTGTTAGTTGGAGGCACTCGTTGTTTTGAGAAAGCCATGGATTGATGCTTGTTGGTGGAGGGGGAGTATAAACTTTACCATTCTGTTTGGGAACCGCCTATAATGTGTGTAGCATGAAAGATATCGCCATCTCTCGGTTGTTATGTTGACAATGAAAGTATATCACTCAAAATATTATTCACCTCTATTTCAAAATCGAGCTCTGGCACCTCTACAAATCCCTGCTTCCCTCTGTGAAGGGCCTATCTATTTACTTTTATGTTGAGTCATCACCCTCTTATTAAAAAGCACCAGTTGGAGAGCACCACTATCATTTGCATTCATTACTGTTAGTTTAATTGAGTATGACTTGACTAGATCTTGTTTACCATGAATTACAATGTCTAGTCAGTCCTTGATCTTTAAAGGTGCTCTGCATTTATGTTTCGCGGTCTCAGAAAGGGCTAGTGAGATACCATCTTGTTATATCATATTATGATTGTTTTGAGAAAGTGTTGTCATCTGAGATTTATTATTATTGCTCGCTAGTTGATTATGCCATTGATATGAGTAAACATGAGACCTAAGAGTTACTGTGAATATGGTTAGTTCATAATCTTTGCTGAAAACTTGATTGCTAGCTTTACATATTTACAACAACAAGAGCAAACCGAGTTTGTAAAAGTTTTGCTTTATCACTTTCAGTTTGTCAACTGAATTGCTTGAGGACAAGCAAAGATTTAAGCTTGGGGGAGTTGATACGTCTCTGTCGTATCTACTTCTCCAAACACTTTTGCCCTTGTTTTGGACTCTAAATTGCATGATTTGAATGGAATTAACCCGGACTGACGCTGTTTTCAGCAGAATTGCCATGGTGTTATTTATGTGCAGAAACAAAAGTTCTCGGAATGACCTGAAACTCCACAGAGATTATTTTTGGAAATAATAAAAAATATTGGCCAAGAATCAAGGCTAGGGGCCGACACCCTAGCCACGAGGGTGGGGGCACGCCTGCCCCCTGGGTGCGCCCCCTGCCTCGTGGGCCCCCTGGAGCTCCTCCGACCTCAACTCCAACTGTATATATTCATGTTTGGAGAGAGAAAAATCAGAGAGAAGGATTCATCGCGTTTTACGATATGGAGCCACCGCCAAGCCCTAAACTCTCTCGGGAGGGCTGATCTAGAGTCCGTTCGGGGCTCCGGAGAGGGGAATCCGTCGCCATCATCAACATCAACCATCCTCCATCACCAATTTCATGATGCTCACCGCCGTGCATGAGTAATTCCATCGTAGGCTTGCTGGACGGTGGTGGGTTGGATGAGATTTATCATGTAATCGAGTTAGTTTTGTTAGGGTTTGATCCCTAGTATCCACTATGTTCTGAGATTGATGTTGCTATGACTTTGCTACACTTAATGCTTGTCACTAGGGCCCGAGTGGCATGATTTCAGATCTGAACCTATTATGTTTTCATGAATATATGTGAGTTCTTGATCCTATCTTGCAAGTCTATAGTCACCTACTATGTGTTATGATCCGGCAACCCCGAAGTGACAATAATCGGGACCACTCCCGGTGATGACCGTAGTTTGAGGAGTTCATGTATTCACTATGTGTTAATGCTTTGGTCCGGTACTCTATTAAAAGGAGGCCTTAATATCCCTTAGTTTCCATTAGGACCCCGCTGCCACGTGAGGGTAGGACAAAAGATGTCATGCAAGTTCTTTTCCATAAGCATGTATGACTATATTTGGAATACATGCCTACATTACATTGATGAATTGGAGCTAGTTCTGTGTCACCCTATGTTATGACTGTTACATGATGAACCACATCCGACATAATTCTCCATCACTCATCCATTGCCTACGAGCTTTCCATATATTGTTCTTCGCTTATTTACGTTTTCCGTTGCTATTGTTATCATCACTACAAAATACCAAAAACATTACTTTTGCTATCATTACCTTTTGCTACCGTTACCACTACTATCATGTTACTTTGCTACTAAACACTTTGCTGCAGATATTAAGTTATCCAGGTGTGGTTGAATTGACAACTCAGCTGCTAATACTTGAGAATATTCTTTGGCTCCCCTTGTGTCGAATAAATAAATTTGGGTTGAATACTCTACCCTTGAAAACTGTGGCGATCGCCTATACTTGCGGGTTATCAAGTACCTGTTGGGGAACACAGTAATTTCGAAATTTTCCTACGCACACGCAAGATCATGGTGATGTATAGCAACAAGAGGGGAGAGTGTTGTCTACGTACCCTCTTAGACCGTAAGCGGAAGCGTATGACAACGCGGTTGATGTAGTCGTACGTCTTCACGATCGACCGATCCTAGTACTGAAAGTACGGCACCTCCGTGATCTGGATACGTTCAGCTCGGTGACGTCCCACGAACTCATGATCTAGCAGAGTGTCGAGGGATAGTTTCGTCCGCACGACTGTGTGATGATGGTGATGATGATGCTACCGGAACAGGGCTTCGCCTAAGCATCGCTACGATATGACCGAGGTGGATTATGGTGGAGGGGGCATCGCACATGGCTGGAAACAATAAACTTGTGTGTTCGAGGGTGCCCCCTGCCCCCGTATATAAAGGAGCAAGGGGGGGAGGCCGGCCAGCCCTTAGGGTGCGCCAGGAGAGGAGGAGTCCTCCTCCTAGTAGGAGTAGGACTCCCCTTTCCTAGTCCTACTAGGAGGGGGAAAGGAAGGTGGAGAGGGGGAAGGAAAGGGGGGCACCGCCCCCCTTCCCTAGTCCAATTCGGACCAGAGGGGGAGGGACCGCGCGGCCTGCCCTGGCCGGCCCTCTCTCTCTCTCCACTAAGGCCCATGTGGCCCATTAGTTCTCCCGGGGGGTTCCGGTAACCCTCCGACACTCCTGTTTTCTCTGAAATCACCCGAAACACTTTTAGTGTCCGAATATAGCCGTCCAATATATCAATCTTTATGTCTCGACCATTTCGAGACTCCTCGTCATGTCCATGATCACATCCGGGACTCCGAACTAACTTCGGTACATCAAAACACATAAACTCATAATACCGATTGTCACCGAACGTTAAGCGTGTGGACCCTACGGGTTCGAGAACTATGTAGACATGACCGAGACACGTCTCGGGTCAATAACCAATAGCGGAACCTGGATGTTCATATTGGTTCCCACATATTCCACGAAGATCTTTATCGGTCAAACCACATAACGATATACGTTGTTCCCTTTGTCATCGGTATGTTACTTGCCCGAGATTCGATCGTCGGTATCTCAATACCTAGTTCAATATCGTTACCGGCAAGTCTCTTTACTCATTCCGTAATGCATCATCCCATAACTAACTCATTAGTCACATTGCTTGCAAGGCTTATATTGATGTGCACTACCGAGAGGGCCCAGAGATACCTCTTCTGACAAATCCTAATCTCGATCTATGCCAACTCAACAAACACCATCGAAGACACCTGTAGAGCACCTTTATAATCACCCATTTATGTTGTGCCGTTTGGTAGCACACAAAGTGTTCCTCCGGTATTCAGGAGTTGCATGATCTCATAGTCATAGGAACATGTATATGTTATGGAGAAAGCAATAGCAACTAACTAAACGATCATTGTGCTAAGATAACGGATGGGTCAAGTCAATCACATCATTCTCTAATGATGTGATCCCGTTAATCAAATGACAACTCATGTCTATGGTCAGGAAACATAACCATCATTGATTCAACGAGCTAATCAAGAAGAGGCATCCTAGTGACATTCTGTTTGTCTATGTATTCACACATGTACTAAGTTTCCGGTTAATACAATTCCAACATGAATAATAAACATTTATCATGATATAAGGAAATATAAATAACAACTTTATTATTGCCTCTAGGGCATATTTCCTTCAGTCTCCCACTTGCACTAGAGTCAATAATCTAGATTACATTGTGATGATTCTAACACCCATGGAGTCTTGGTGTCGAACATGTTTTGCTCATGAGAGAGGCTTAGTCAACGGGTCTGCAACATTCAGATCCGTATGTATCTTGCAAATCTCTATGTCTCCCTCATTGACTTGATCGCGAATGGAATTGAAGCGCCTCTTGATGTGCTTAGTTCTCTTGTGAAATTTGGATTCCTTTGCCAAGGCAATTGCACCAGTATTGTCAAAAAAGATTTTTCATTGGACCTGATGCACTAGGTATTACACCTAGATTGGATATGAACTCCTTCATCCAAACTCCTTCATTTGCTGCTTCCGAAGCAGCTATGTACTCCGCTTCACAAGTAGATCCTGCCACGACGCTTTGCTTGGAACTACACCGACTGACAGCTCCACCATTTAATAAAAACACGTATCCGGTTTGTGACTTAGAGTCATCTAGATCAGTGTCAAAGCTTCCATCGACGTAACCGTTTACGACGAGCTCTTTGTCACCTCCATATACGAGAAACATATCCTTAGTCCTTTTCAGGTATTTCAGGATGTTCTTGACCGCTATCCAGTGATCCACTCCTGGATTACTTTGGTACCTCCCTATTAAACTGATAGCAAGGCACACATCAGGTCTGGTACACATCATATACATGATAGAGCCTATGGCTGAAGCATAGGGAACACCTTTCATTTTCTCTCTATCTTCTATAGTGGTCGGGCATTGAGTCTGACTCAACTTCACACCTTGTAACACAGGCAAGAACCCTTTCTTTGCTTCATCCATTTTGAACTTCTTCAAAACTTTATCAAGGTATGTGCTTTGTGAAAGTCCAATTAAGCGTCTTGATCTATCTCTATAGATCTTGATGCCCAATATATAAGCAGCTTCACCGAGGTCTTTCATTGAAAAATTCGTATTCAAGTATGCTTTTATGCTATTCAGAAATTTAGTATCATTTGCGATCAATCATATGTCATCTACATATAATATCAGAAATGCTACAGAGCTCCCACTCACTTTCTTGTAAATACAGGCTTCTCCAAAAGTCTGTATAAAACCATATGCTTTGATCACACTATCAAAGCATAGATTCCAACTCCGAGAGGCTTGCACCAGTCCATAAATGGATCGCTGGAGCTTGCACACTTTGTTAGCAACTTTTGGATCGACAAAACCTTCTGGTTGCATCATATACAACTCTTCTTTAAGATATCCATTAAGAAATGCAATTTTTACATCCATTTGCCAAATTTCATAATCATAAAATGCAGCAATTGCTAACATGGTTCGGACGGACTTAAGCATCGCTACGGGTGAGAAGGTCTCATCATAGTCAACTCCTTGAACTTGTCGAAAACCTTTTGCAACAAGTCAAGCTTTGTAGACAATAATATTACCTTCAGCGCCAGTCTTCTTGTTGAAGACCCATTTATTCTCTATGGCCTGCCGATCATCGGGCAAGTCAACCAAAGTCCACAGTTTGTTCTCATACATGGATCCCATCTCAGATTTCATGGCCTCAAGCCATTTTGCGGAATCTAGGCTCATCATCGCTTCCTCATAGTTCGTAGGTTCGTCATGGTCAAGTAACATGACTTCCATAGCAGGATTACCGTATCACTTTGGTGCGGATCTTACTCTGGTTGACCTACGAGGTTCAGTAGTAACTTGATCAGAAGTTTCATGATCATCATCATTAGCTTCCTCACTTACTGGTGTAGGAATCACTGGAACCGATTTTAGTGATGAACTACTTTCCAATAAGGGAGAAGGTACCATTACCTCTTCAAGTTCTACTTTCCTCCCACTCACTTCTTTCGAGAGAAACTCCTTCTCTAGAAAGGATCCATTCTTAGCAACGAATAGCTTGCCTTCGGATTTATGATAGAAGGTATACCCAACAGTCTCCTTTGGGTATCCTATGAAGACACATTTCTCCGATTTGGGTTCGAGCTTATGAGGTTGAAGCTTTTTCACATAAGCATCTGGTACGTCTCCAACGTATCTCTAATTTTTGATTTCTCCATGCTATTATATTATCTATTTTGGATGTTAATGGGCTTTATTTTACACTTTTATATCATTTTTGGGACTAACCTACTAACCGGAGGCCCAACCCAAATTGCTGTTTTTTTGCCTATTTTAGGGTTTCGAAGAAAAGGAATATCAAACGGAGTCCAAACGGAATGAAACCTTCGGGAATGTGATTTTCTCAACAAATGTGATCCAGGAAACTTGGAGTGTGCATCAAGAAATGATCGAGGAGGGCATGATGCAGGGGGCGCGCCCTCCACCCTCGTGGGCCCCTTGTTGCTCCACCGACGTACTTCTTCCTCCTATATATATCCACGTACCCCCCAAACATCCAGGAGCACCACGAAAACCTAATTCCACCACCGCAACCTTCTGTACTCGAGAGATCCCATCTCGGGGCCTTTTCTGAAGCTCCACCAGAGGGGGCATTGATCACGGAGGGCCTCTACATCAACTCCATGGCCTCTCCGGTGATGTGTGAGTAGTTTACTTCAGACCTTCGGGTCCATAGTTATTAGCTAGATGGCTTCTTCTCTCTCTCTTTGAATCTCAATACAAAGTTCTCCTCGATCTTCTTGGAGATCTATTCGATGTAATCTTCTTTTGCGGTGTGTTTCTCAAGATCCGATAAATTGTGGGTTTATGATCCAGATTATCTATAAACAATATTTGATTCTCCTCTGAATTATTTTATGTATGATTGGTTTATCTTTGCAAGTATCTTCGAATTATCAGTTTGGTTTGGCCTACTAGATTGATCTTTCTTGCAATGGGAGAAGTGCTTAGCTTTGGGTTCAATCTTGCGGTGCTCGATCCCAGTGACAGAAAGGGAACCGACACGTATTGTATTGTTTCCATCGAGGATAAAAAGATGGGGTTTATACCATATTGCATGAGTTTATCCCTCTACATCATGTCATCTTCCTTAAAGCATTACTCTGTTCTTATGAACTTAATACTCTAGATGCATGCTGGATAGCGGTCGATGTGTGGAGTAATAGTAGTAGATGCAGAATTGTTTCAATCTACTTGTCACAGACGTGATGCCTATATACATGATCATACCTACATATTCTCATAACTATGCTCAATTCTATCAATTGCTCGACAGTAATTCCTTTACCCACCATAATACTTATGCTCTTGAGAGAAGCCACTAGTGAAACCTATGGTCCCGGGTCTATCTTCCATCATATTAATCTTCCAATACTTAGTTATTTCTATTGCCTTTTTATTTTACTTTGCATCTTTATTTCTCTTTATCATAAAAATACCAAAAATATTATCTTATCATATCTATCAGATCTCACTCTCGTAAGTGATCGTGAAGGGATTGACAACCCCTTTATCGCGTTGGTTGCGAGGTTCTTATTTGTTTGTGTAGGTGCGTAGGACTTGAGCGTGATCTCCTAGTGGATTGATACCTTGGTTCTCAAAAACCGAGGGAAATACTTACGCTACTTTACTGCATCACCATTTCCTCTTCAAGGGAAAACCAACGCAGTGCTCAAGAGTAGCAAGAAGGATTTCTGGCGCCGTTGCCGGGAAGATTCGCGCCAAGCCAAGTCAAGTCAAGACATACCAAGTACCCATCACAAACTCTTATCCCTCGCATTACATTATTTGCCATTTTCCTCTCGTTTTCCTCTCCCCCACTTCACCCTTGCTGTTTTATTCGCCCTCTCTTCTCCGTTCCCCTTCTCTTTTTCTATTTGCCTTTTTGCCCGTTTCTTGTTTGCTCGTGTGTTGGATTGCTTGCTTTTCACGATGGCTCAAGATAATACTAAATTTTGTGAGTTTACCAATACCAACAATAATGATTTTATTAGCACTCCGATTGCTCCTCTTACCGATGCTAAATCTTGTGAAATTAATACTGCTTTGCTGAATCTTGTCATGAAAGATCCGTTTTCTGGCCTTCCTAGTGAAGATGTCGCTACCCATCTAAACAACTTTGTTGATTTGTGTTATATGCAAAAGAATAAAGATGTGGATAATGATATTGTTAAATTTAAGCTATTTCCCTTTTCACTTAGAGATCGTGCTAAAGCTTGGTTTTTGTTTTTTCCTAAAAATAGTATTGATTCATGGAATAAGTGCAAAGATGCTTTTATCTCTAAGTATTTTCCTCCCGCTAAGATCATCTCTCTTAGAAATGATATTATGAATTTTAAGCAACTTGATCATGAACATGTTGCACAATCTTGGAATAGGATGAAATTAATAATACGCAATTTCCCTACACATGGTTTGAATCTTTGGATGATTATACAAAAAATTTATGCCAGATTGAAATTTGATTCTAGAAATCTTTTAGATTCGGCCGTGGGAGTCAATTTTATGAAAATCACTTTAGGAGAAGCTACCAAACTCCTAGATAATATTATGGTTAATTATTCTCAATGGCACACTAAAAGATCTACTAGTAAAAAAGTGCACGCAATTAAAGAGATTAATGTTTTGAGTGGAAAGATGGATGAACTTATGAAATTGTTTGCTAATAAGAGTGCTCCTACTGATCCTAATGATATGCCTTTGTCTACCTTGATTCAGAATAATAATGCATCTATGGATGTGAATTTTGTTGGTAGGAACAATTTTGGTAATAACACGTATAGAGGTAATTTTAATTCTAGGCAGTTTCCTAGTAATTCCCCTAATAATTATGATAATTCCTACAACAATTCTTATGGAAATTATAATAAGTTTCCCTCTGATTTTGAATCTAATATTAAAGAATTTATTACTTCGCAAAAGAGTTTCAATGCTTTGATTGAAGAAAAATTGCTTAAGATTGATGAATTGGCTAGGAACATTGACATAATTTCTCTTGATGTTGATTCTTTGAAATTTAGATCTATTCCACTTAAGCATGATATCAATGAGTCTCTCAGAGCCATGAGAATTTCCATTGATGAGTGCAAAGAAAGAACCGCTAGGATGCGTGCTAAGAAAGATTGCTTTGTGAAAGCGTGTTCTTCTATTTTTCATGATAATAAGGATGAAGATGTAAAAGTTATTGATGTGTCCCCTATTAAATCTTTGTTTTGCAATATGAATCTTGATAATGATGGGACTGAAAATGAGCCACCTTTACCTAGAAGGCGTTCCAAAATTTCAGAGTCTTTAGATCTTGATGCAAAAATTGTTAAAAGTGGGATTGAAGAGGTTAAAACTTTACATATCGATGAACCCAATATTTTTGATTTCAAGGAATTTAATTATGAAAATTGCTCTTTGATAGATTGTATTTCCTTGTTGCAATCCGTGCTAAATTCTCCTCATGCTTATAGTCAAAATAAAGCTTTTACTAAACATATCGTTGATGCTTTGATGCAATCTTATGAAGAAAAACTTGAGTTGGAAGTTTCTATCCCTAGAAAACTTTATGATGAGTGGGAACCTACAATTAAAATTAAAATTAAAGATCATGAGTGTTATGCTTTGTGTGATTTGGGTGCTAGTGTTTCCACGATTCCGAAAACTTTATGTGATTTGCTAGGTTTCTGTGATTTTGATGATTGTTCTTTAAACTTGCAGCTTACGGATTCCACTATTAAGAAACCTATGGAAAGAATTAATGATGTTCTTATTGTTGCAAATATGAACTATGTGCCTGTATATTTCATTGTTTTTGATATAGATTGCAATGCTTCATGTCCTATTATTCTTGGTAGACCTTTCCTTAGAACGATTGGTGCAATTATTGATACGAAGGAAGGGAATATTAGATTCCAATTTCCATTAAGGAAAGGCATGGAACACTTCACTAGAAAGAAAATTAAATTACCATATGAATCTATTATGAGAGCCACTTATGGATTGCCTACCAAAGATGGCAATACCTAGATCTATCTTCGCTTTTATGCCTAGCTAGGGGCGTTAATCGATAGCGCTTGTCGGGAGGCAACCCAATTTTATTTTTATTACTTGCTTTTTGTTCCTGTTTAGTAATAAATAATTTATCTAGACTCTGTTTTGGTTGTGTTTTTTGTGTTTAATTAGTGTTTGTGCCAAGTAGAACCGTTGGGAAGACTTGGGGAAAGTCTTTTTGATCTTGCTGTAAAAAACAGAAACTTTAGTGCTCACGAGAATTGCTGCCATTTTTATTTGGAAAGTGCTATTTAGTTAATTATTTTTGCAGATGATTAATAGATAAATTCCTCACGTCCAGAAATTTATTTTAGAATTTTTGGAGTTCCAGAAGTTGCTTTAGCTACAGATTACTATAGACAGTTCTGTTTTTGACAGATTCTGTTTTTCGTGTGTTGTTTGCTTATTTTGATGAATCTATGGCTAGTAAAAGAGTTTATAAACCATAGAGAAGTTGGAATACAGTAGGGTTAACACCAATATAAATCAAGAATGAGTTCATTACAGTACCTTGAAGTGGTGTTTTGTTTTCTTTCGCTAGCGGAGCTCATGAGATTTTCTATTTTGAATTTTGTGTTGTGAAGTTTTCAAGTTTTGGGTAAAGATTTGATGGATTATGGAACAAGGAGTGGCAAGAGCCTAAGCTTGGGGATTCCCATGGCACCCCAAGGTAAAATTCAAGGACACCAAAAAGCCTAAGCTTGGGGATGCCCCGGAAGGCATCCCCTCTTTCGTCTCCGTCTATCGGTAACTTTACTTGGAACTATATTTTTATTCACCACATGATATGTGTTTTGCTTGGAGCGTCTTGTATGATTTGAGTCTTTGCTTTTTAGTTTAACACAATCGTCCTTGCTGTACACACCTTTTGAGAGAGACTCACACGACTTGAAATTTATTAGAATACTCTATGTGCATATTGGTTCCTACATATTCTACGAAGATCTTTATCAGTCAAACCGCATAACAACATACATTGTTCCCTTTGTCATAGGTATGTTACTTTTGCAAGATTCGATTGTTGGTATCTCAATACATAGTTCAATCTCATTACCGGCAAGTCTCTTTACTCATTCCATAATGCATTATCCCACAACTAACTCATTAGTCACATTGCTTGCAAGGCTTATAGTGATGTGCATTACCGAGAGGGCCCAGAGATACCTCTTCGACAATCGGACTGACAAATCCTAATCTTGATCTATGCCAACTCAACAAACACCATTGGAGACACCTGTAGAGCATCTTTATAGTCACCCAGTTACGTTGTGACGTTTGATAGCACACTAAGTGTTCCTCTGGTATTTGGGAGTTGCATAATCTCATAGTCATAGGAACATGTATAAGTTATGAAGAAAGCAATAGCAACAAACTAAACGATCATCGTGCTAAGATAACGGATGGGTCAAGTCAATCACATCATTCCCTAATGATGTGACCCCGTTCATCAAATGATAACTCTTGTCCATGGCTAGGAAACTTAACCATCTTTGATTAACGAGCTAGTCAAGTAGAGGCATACTAGTGACACTCTGTTTGTCTATGTATTCACACATGTACTAAGTTTATGGTTAATACAATTTTAGCATGAATAATAAACATTTATCATGATATAAAGAAATATAAATAACAACTTTATTATTGCCTCTAGGGAATATTTCCTTCAGTCTCCTACTTGCACTAGAGTCAATAATCTAGATTACATAGTAATGATTCTAACACCCATGGAGTCTTGGTGCTGATCATGTTTTGCTCATGAGAGAGGCTTAGTGAATGGGTCTTCAACATTCAGATCCGTATGTATCTTGCAAATTTCTATGTTTCCCTCCTTGACTTGATCGCGGATGGAATTGAAGTGTCTCTTGATGTGCTTGGTTCTCTTGTGAAATCTGGATTCCTTTGCCAAGGCAATTGCACTAGTATTGTCACAAAAGATTTTCATTGGACCCGATGCACTAGGTATGACACCTAGATCGGATATGAACTCCTTCATCCAGACTCCTTCATTTGCTGCTTCCGAAGCAGCTATGTACTCTGCTTCACACGTAGATCCCGCCACGACGCTCTGCTTGGAACTGCACCAACTGACAACTCCACCATTCAATAAAAATACGTATCCTGTTTGTGATTTAGAGTCATCCGGATGAGTGTCAAAGCTTGCATTGACGTAACCGTTTACGTCGAGCTCTGTGTCACCTCCATAAACGAGAAACATATCCTTAGTCCTTTTCAGGTATTTCAAGATGTTCTTGACCGTTGTCCAGTGATCCACTCCTGGATTACTTTGGTACCTCCCTGCTAAGCTAATAGCATGGCACACATCAGGTCTGGTACACAACATTGCATACATGATAGAACCTATAGCCGAAGCATAGGGAATGACTTTCATTTTCTCTCTATCATCTGCAGTGGTCGGGCATTGAGTCTGACTCAACTTCACACCTTGTAACACAGGCAAGAACCCTTTCTTTGCTTGATCCATTTTGAACTTCTTCAAAACTTTATCAAGGTATGTGCTTAGTGAAAGTCCAATTCAGCATCTTGATCTATCTCTATAGATCTTGATACCCAATATATAAGAAGCTTCACCGAGGTCTTCCATTGAAAAATTCTTATTCAAGTATCCTTTTATGCTATTCAGAAATTCAGTATCATTCCCGATCTTGTTAGCACCTTTTGGATCGACAAAACCTTCCGGTTGCATCATATACAACTCTTCTTTAAGATATCCATTAAGGAATGCAGTTTTGACATCCATTTGCCAAATTTCATAATCATAAAATTCGGCAACTGCTAACATGATTCGGACGGACTTAAGCATCCCTACGGGTGAGAAGGTCTCATCGTAGTCAACTCCTTGAACTTGTCGAAAACCTTTTGCAACAAATCGAGCTTTCTAGATAGTAACATTACCGTTAGCGCCAGTCTTCTTCATGAAGATCCATTTATTCTCTATGGCTTGCCGATCATCGGGCAAGTCAACCAAAGTCCACACTTTGTTCTCATACATGGATCCCATCTCAGATTTCATGGCCTCAAGCCATTTTGTGGAATCTGGGCTCATCATCGCATCCTCATAGATCGTAGGTTCGTCATGGTCAAGTAACATGACCTCCAGAACATGATTACCGTACCACTCTGGTGCGGATCTTAATCTGGCTGACCTATGAGGTTAGGTAGCAACTTGATCAGAAGTTTCATGATCATCATCATTAGCTTCCTCACTAATTGGTGTAGGAATCACTGGAACTGACTTCTGTGATGAACTACTTTCGAATAAGGGAGCAGGTACAATTACCTCATCAAGTTCTACTTTCCTCCCACTCACTTCTTTCAAGAGAAACTCCTTCTCTAGAAAGGATCCATTCTTAGCAACGGATATCTTGCCTTCGGATTTGTGATAGAAGGTGTACCCAACAGTCTCCTTTGGGTGTCCTATGAAGACACATTTCTCCGATTTGGGTTCAAGCTTATCAGGTTGACGCTTGTTCACATAAGCATCGCAGCCCCAAACTTTAAGAAACGACAACTTGGGTTTCTTGCCAAACCACAGTTCATAAGGTGTCGTCTCAACGGATTTTGATGGTGCCCTATTTAACATGAATGCAGCCATCTCTAAAGCATAACCCCAAAACGATAGCGTTAAATCTGTAAGAGACATCATAGATCGCACCATATCTAATAAAGTGCGGTTACGATGTTCATACACACCATTACATTGTGGTGTTCTAGGTGGCGTGAGTTGCGAAACTATTCCGCATTGTTTCAAATGAAGACCAACTTGTAACTCAAATATTCTCCTCCACGATGAGATCGCAGAAACTTTATTTTCTTGTTATGATGATTTTCCACTTCACTCTGAAATTCTTTGAACTTTTCAAATGTTTCAGACTTATGTTTCATCAAGTAAATATACCCATATCTTACTCAAATCATCTGTGAAGGTCAGAAAATAACGATACCTGCCGCGAGCCTCAACACTCATCGTACTGCATACATCAATATGTTTTATTTCCAACAAGTCTGTTGCTCGCTCCATTGTTTCGGAGAACGGAGTCTTAGTCATCTTGCCCATGAGGCATGGTTTGCAAGCATCAAGTGATTCATAATCAAGTGATTCCAAAAACCCATCAGAATGGAGTTTCTTCATGCGCTTTACACCAATATGACCTAAACGGCAGTGTCACAAATAAGTTGCACTATTGAGGGAGTCCTAGATTAGGGGGTCTTCGGACAGCCGGACTATATCCTTTGGCCGGACTGTTGGACTATGAAGATACAAGATTGAAGACTTCGTCCCGTGTCCGGATGGGACTCTACTTGGCGTGGAAGGCAAGCTAGGCAATACGGATATGTATATCTCCTCCTTTGTAACCGACCTTGTGTAACCCTAGCCCCCTCCGGTGTCTATATAAACCGGAGGGTTTTAGTCCGTAGGACAACATACAATCATACCATAGGCTAGCTTCTAGGGTTTAGCCTCTCTGATCTCGCGGTAGATCAACTCTTGTAATACTCATATCATCAAGAACAATCAAGTAGGACGTAGGGTATTACCTCCATCAAGAGGGCCCGAACCTGGGTGAACATCGTGTCCCCTGCCTCCTATTACCATCCGCCTTAGATGCACAGTTCGGGACCCCCTACCCGAGATCTGCCAGTTTTGACACCGACATTGGTGCTTTCATTGAGAGTTCCACTATGTCGTCACCATAAGGCTTGATGGCTCCTTCGATCATCGCTTGCGATGCGGTCCAGGGTGAGGTTTCCCTCCTCGGATAGATCTTCGTATTCGGCGGCTTCGCACTGCGGGCCAATTCGCTTGGCCATCTGGAGCAGATCGAGAGCTACGCCCCTGGCCATCAGGTCATATTTGGAAACTTGAACTACACGGCCAACATCCACGGAGACTTGATCTTCGACGGATTCGAGCCCATGTCGGACGCGCCGCACAGTCGTGACGAGCATGACATAACTCTACCGTCGGACAATGTTCAGGAGATCGCATCCGCAACTACTCCGGCCATCAACCCGGAGCAAGTCACGCCATCCGAGAGCGGAGGGATGGACCCCGCCATGGAGGCCGCACTCTCAGTGGCGATAGAGCCGGATACTGACTTCACCCCTTACAAGAGTCGTGTCACCGACCCACTGGATTCATCTCCGGCCACGGACTCCGAGCTGGTCACATCCGTGCCCATCGAGTCTGACTAGGCGCCAATCATGGAGTTCACCTCCGCGGATATCTTTCAGCACTCACCTTTTGGAGATGTGCTAAACTCATTAAGGTCTCTCTCCCTGTCGGGAGAACCTTGGCCGAACTATGTCCGGCTAGAATGGGATGCGGACGATGAAGAAATTCGCTGCCCACCCACCACCCACTTAGTAGCCACTGTCGATGACTTAACCGGCATGCTCGACTTCGGCTCCGAAGACTTCGACGGTATGGACGACGAAGCCAGAGACAAACAGGAACCACCGCCCTTAGGGCATTGGACCGCCACCTCATCATATGATATATACATGGTGGACACACCCAAGGAAGGCAATGGCGACGAGACAGCGGAGGATGACCCCTCCAAGAAGTAGCCCAAGCACCAACGTCAGCAGCGCCACTCTAAGTCCCGCCACAGCAAGAGCAGTGATACCGGCACAGGCGATAATAACACTCCGAATAGCACCGAAGACAACAACAATCCCCTCCAGCACGGTGTAGAGCTAGAGGACAAACAAGCTAGCCCTCCAGAGCAGACAGTAGATGGAGAACCGGAGGAGGACAATTACATGCCTCTCTCCGAAGACGAGGCGAGCCTCGGCGATGACGAATTTATTCTGCCTGAGGACCCCGTCGAGCAAGAACATTTCAAGCGCCGGCTTATGGCCACGGCAAATAGCCTAAAGAAAAATAGCAACAGCTTCAAGCTGATCAAGACTTGCTAGCAGATAGGTGGACTGAAGTCCTTGTGGCCGAGGAGCATGACCTCAAGCGCCCGTTCAAGAGTTACCCATAACGTAGGTTGCTACCTCACCTCGAGGAGTAAGCATTGAAACCTCATTCACCAGTGTACGATGCGGCCGACCGGCCACTATGCGTCTGAGCCAGAGAGGCGTTTTAGCCTATAGTTCAGACCGCACCCCGTCGCCACTCAGTAAAAAATACTAAGGCCCGGGGCAACACAGAGGACCTGCAAGACATCTTGGACAGTAAGGCCAAAATCGCAAGGTCAATATGTGGGACAAGGGCACATGCGCCCACATGGAATGATGACCGTCGCGTCAGATACACCAAGAGTAAATCCGGCCGAGTCGAATACAGCAGACAAGACTCATACGAACTACGTCGGGATATTGCCCGGTAAAGAGGTCCCGCACACCCCCTATGCTTCACTGATGAAGTTATCAATCATGAATTCCCGGAGGGTTTCAAACCCGTAAATATCGAATCATACGATGGCACAACAGATCCCATTGTATGGATCGTGGATTTCCTCCTTCACATCCACATGGCTCGCGGTGAAGATCTACATGCCATCAAGTACCTCCCACTAAAACTCAAAGGACCAGCTCGGCATTGGCTGAATAGCTTGCCAGCAGATTCCGTTGGCAATTGGGAGGATCTGGAAGACGCATTTCTTGACAACTTCCAGGGCACTTATGTGCGGCCACTGGATGCTGATGACTTGAGCCACATAACCCAGCAGCCAGGGGGATCGGCCAGACAATTCTGGACATGGTTCCTGACTAAGAAAAATCAAATTGTAGACTGTCCGGATGCAGAGGCCCTAGCGGCATTTAAGCATAACATCCACGACGAGTGGCTCGCCCGCCACCTCGGCCAGGAGAAGCTGAAATCTATGGCAGCCCTCACGACACTCATGACCCGCTATTGCGTGTGCGAGGACAGCTGGCTGGCTCGCAGCAACAACACATCAAGGAATCCGGATACATCGGATACCAAAGTTGTTAACGGTAGGCAGCGTCATAATAGACCAAAGCGCCGCAATAACGGTGATAACACCGAAGATACGGCAGTCAATGCCGGTTTCAGAGGCTCTAGATCCGGTCAGCGGAAAAAGGCATTTAAAAGAAATACTCCGGCTCCGTATAGTCTGGATCACATAATGGATCGCTCGTGTCAAATCCGCGGCACCCCCGACAAGCCAGCCAATCACACCAACAGAGAATGCTGGGTGTTCAAGCAGGCCGGCAAGTTAAATGCCGAGAACAAGGACAAGGGGCTGCATAGCGATGATGAGGAGGAGCCCCGACCGTCGAACACAGGAGGACAGAAGGGGTTTCCCCCACAAGTGAAGATGGTGAACATGATATACACAACACACATTCTCAAGAGGGAGCAGAAGCGTGCACTAAGGGACGTCTATGCGATGGAGCCCGTCGCCCCAAAGTTCAACCCATGGTCTCCTTGTCCAATCACCTTCGATCGCAGGGACCACCCTACTAGCATCCGTCATGGCGGATCCGCTGCACTGGTCCTAGACCCCAGTATTGACGGATTTCACCTCACTCGAGTCCTTATGGACGGTGGCAGCAGCCTGAACCTGCTTTATTAGGATACAGTGCGAAAAATGGGTATCGATCCCTCGAGGATCAAACCCAGCAAAACCACCTTTAAAGGCGTCATCCCGGGTGTAGAGGCCCATTGCACAGGCTCAATCACACTAGAAGTGGTCTTCGGGTCACCGGATAACTTCCGAAGCGAAGAGTTAATCTTCGGTATCGTCCCGTTTCATAGTGGCTATCATGCACTGCTCGGGCGGACATCATTTGCAAAATTCAATGCAGTGCCGCATTACGCATACCTCAAGCTCAAGATGCCAGGACCTCGCAGGGTCATAACCGTAAATGGAAACACAGAACGCTCGCTCCGTACGGAAGAGCACACTGCGACCCTTGCAGCAGAAGCACAAAGCAGCCTGTTTAGGCAGAGCACTCATTCGGCGTCACAGCCCCCGGACACCTTCAAGCGAGTCCGGAACAAGCTGCAACAGGATCGCCTAGCATGATCAGAGCTCGCCTAGCAATTCGGCTCCCGTCCCAGTCCCAGTGAAGCGATGAAATCCGTGCCGCGCGTACATAACTACACATTGAAAATACCATGGACATAGGCGGGGGCACGATCAGGGCACGCCCTGCATTGTGGCTTAACCACACTAGGGGCTGTATACCTTTGACATTCCTTTTCTCTTTCAGGGCCTAACTCTCTGGAAGCCCTTTCCGGCAGTACGATTGCCGGACACATTCCGGAAGCAACAACCAAGGCGGCAAGAAGCTAAGATGAACACGGGAACCGCCAGGTGGTCTCTAGTAATAATCGATATACCTGCTTTTCACTATTTATGTGTAGCTTGCCCTGGGATAGGACATTTCGAATTTTCCTACTTTATGCTTATTGCACTACTTGTACCAAGTACGCTTCGACGTATCATTTAAATAACAATGCTTATCATTAATCTGTCATTGCATTATTTAAGTTTTTTTTTCTCTCTCTCTCTTATATGTCCATTTACGACAATCCATACCCGCACGTGCAGGTATGGTCAGTTCGCCAGGGGTCCTCGTTTACCCCATAATATGATGCAAGAAGTCCGAACACTTTCGACAATGCGACACCCTGAACTTATAGCATTATATGCATCAGCTTTGAATCATGTCTTTGGTCAAATGTTGGGTCGCCCGGCTCCCATGCTTTGGTACCTTACGTTCCGCTATATCGGCTAAGGTAGCGGTGGGAGTCCTACTGCGATTGTGTCCCGGTTCTTCCAGATGAGCACCTCAGTAGAGAAAGCCAAAAACTGACTGTCATGATACGGCGACAGACTGGTCGCTGTTCGAGAGGTCTCAAGTCCTTAAAGACTTTTTCCGCTTCAGGCGAGGAGTCGGCCTTGTCCGGCTTAGGCGTGTATAGCGCCCCAAATTCGGCCCTCCGAATACCAGGGGCTTCGCCAAAAATTTAAAATCATGGACTTCTATGGCTAAGTGAGAGTGATAAAGCATTATAGTCCGATTGCCTGGTTCGTTGCGCTGAACACCTCCCTGGAAGGACCCAAAATTGGGGTAAAGAGTGTTCAGGTTTATCCCGAACACCCCAATACTAGTTACATGGGGATAGAAGCCGACGACTGGCCAACTCTCAGATTTTATAAACGGCCGCACATAAGGTAATATTTTAAATTAAGAAAGTGTCGCATGGCGCAAAAGAACTCGTTTCAAATTACAGGATCACTTGGGCATGTTCATTCAAAAATTAAATCCTTGGCACACTCATCTGCCACTAAGCGGGAACCCTTCAGGACACTTTCATAGTAATTCTCGGGGCAGCGATGCTCCTTGCCCTTCGGCGGCCCCTCCTTCACCAGCTTCATGGCGTCCAGCTTCGCCCAGTGCACCTTCGCCCGGGCAAAAGCCCTGCGTGCACCCTCGATGCAGACGGACCGCTTGATGACTTCAAGCCGTGGGCAGGCTTCCACAAGCCGCCTCACCAGACCGAAGTAGCTATCGGATAGGGGCTCGCCAGGCCACATCCGGACTGTCGGTGTCAAAACCGGCGGATCTCGGGTAGGGGGTCCCGAACTGTGCGTCTAGGCGGATGGTAACAAGAGGCAGGGGACACGATGTTTTACCCAGGTTCGGCCCTCTTGATGGAGGTAAAACCCTATGTCCTGCTTGTTTTATTCTTGATGATATAGGTATTACAAGAGTTGATCTACCACGAGATCGGAGAGGCTAAACCCTAGAAGCTAGCCTATGGTATGATTGTTGTTGTCCTACGGACCTAAACCCTCCGGTTTATATAGACACCGGAGGGGGCTAGGGTTACACAAGGTCGGTTACAAAGGAGGAGATATCCATATCTGTATTGCCTAGCTTGCCTTCCACGCCAAGTAGAGTCCCATACGGACACGGGACGAAGTCTTCAATCTTGTATCTTCATAGTCCAATAGTCCGGCCGAAGGATATAATCCGGCTGTCCAGATACCCCCTAATCCTAGACTCCCTCAGTAGCCCCCGAACCAGGCTTCAATGAGGATGAGTCCGGCGCGCAGTATTGTCTTCAGTATTGCAAGGCGGGTTCTTCTCCAATTTCCAAGTGTTTGTAAGCAGTGTCCGGCCCCATAAATGTTGAACCTCTTGGCTTGTGTGCCCAATATGGGCTATCTCCATGCATCGACTGAATACGAGGCGCCTGGGCATTTTTACATTTGCCCCCCTAGCTAGGGATTCTTAGATCCGATCCACACCATCCTCCCCTCAGCGAGAATCCATCAGAGCGCGTTTCGGAAAGATCCATTCCAGCATGGCCGACCTCCGCAGCTCCTCCTCCCGCCCCTGTAGCCCTAAGCCCGGTGATTGGGAGAGGTGTTCAGTCCCACACAGTCGATTGGTCAAACTGCAGACCAAGGGATTTCTCCCTCCGGCGTATATGGTGCCCGTTCGAGCCGGGCTTGCCACCTACAATGGCGGGGAGCAAGCGGAGAGCTTTCCCCGTCCCTCCATGGG
The DNA here is from genome assembly GCF_018294505.1 of Triticum aestivum. Classification (NCBI taxonomy): domain Eukaryota; kingdom Viridiplantae; phylum Streptophyta; class Magnoliopsida; order Poales; family Poaceae; genus Triticum; species Triticum aestivum. The sequence continues at coordinate 654,849,395 of NC_057797.1, forward strand.
GGAATGGGTCTGCCTTGTTCCTTATTTACTAAGGGGACTCAGATTTCCAATTCATCCATTCCTCCGCGGGCTCCTGGAGTTCTACGGCCTCCAATTACACAATTTCACCCCTGCCTCCATTCTACATATCGCCGGCTATGTTGCTCTCTACGAGTTGTTCCTGGGCTGCGAGGCTCACTTCGAGCTGTGGAAAAGGCTATTTTGCCTCGTCCCTCACACACAGAGGGGATCACTTTATCAAGCGGGCGGAGCCGAAATATGGCGCATCGCCGATACCGGATACCTGTCCGGTACCCCGAAGAAGTCATCCGAAGACTAGCCTTCAGAATGGTTTTATATGGAGGACGTTCCCCTTCTGGACCCTGTTCGGCGGGGTCTTCCTGAGTTCAACAATGCTCCTCTGAAGAAGCGCCGAAGTTGGCGCCCACGGAGCCCCCAGGTGGAAGACAACAAAGAAGTCATCTATCTGATGAACCGGATCAAAGCACTGGCTCAATCAGGATTGGCAATAATCGAAGTTATGTCGATTTGCATAATGCGGGGAGTGCAACCACTTCAATACCGTGGGCACCCCTTGTGGTGTTTCAACGGGGCGGATGACGCCACCCGCTACGGGCGTAAGGGTCCGGGCGATGCTGCCGCTTTAGCAAAAATTCTGTCCGAATTGTTCAAGGGAGAGGAGGAGGAGTTCACCCGCATCAAGCCACGGGATGGATTCTCCATGTACAATCCTCCAAGCTGGGTAAGCTATATCCCCTTACTTCCATTTTCCCGCATTCTTTGTCGTAAGTATTCACCTTGCCAGTTTGCGGCAGGAACTGCGAAAAGCCATAAAGGAGGTCAGCAGCCCCTCTCCACAACCGGAGGACCCTGACCGGGCCCTCGACTCCGGACTTGAAGAAGATCCGGTTATCTTCGTGGAGCTGATAGACCGGCAGTTCTATCAGTTAAGCTGCGACGACGCCATGGTGGCCATTACGGCCGACTATCCCGGACTGCTCCCTGCATCGCACGTAAGAAAAACCAAAAATCCCAACTCCAAAAACTAGGATCCCCTTTTAGACACTTCACCCACCATATACACATGGCATTTTTTTACAGGGAAGGCATTCGGGACGCCCTGCCGAACCCGCAGCAACTCGCCAACAAGAGGCGCCGAGGCCGGGTAGGCCAAAAAGGAAGGCGGTCAGGACGGAGACGCCGGCGCAAAGGTATAAAAACCCCGCTCCGTGGTTGTCGTATTTCTCAAAATGTAATGACGCCCGTGTTTCTTTAATAGAAAAAACGCTCGCCGGAATATGTCCGGCGATGTTGCTGATCACGCCTCCACCAGTCGGGCGCCAGGACCGGACATAGAGGCGGAAGCCGATATGGGGCAGGCGCCGGATAATCCCCCTACAGAGGATGCAGATAGATTATCCGCTACTAACTCAGAAGTGGAAAGCGCCATGAATCATAGGCGCCGCCGGGCCATACTCCGTGACGCTTGTTTCTCACCAGAGGCATTTGATGCCTTTAATTCCGGAGAGGCGTACCTCCGTGCTGCTCAAGATGGTCTAGCCAGAGCCACGAATCAGTATGTAAAGGATCTATGGGTGAGTAAATCTGGCGATTTATATGTATCAGTAGCCCCTGAGACTTGAAACAGTTAGCAGAACTAATTTAAGGATCATCTTTATTGTGCAGGTTCTTACAGAGAAGAATACTAGGCTGTCCCAGGAGCTGGAGGAATGCAAGACCCAACTGCGGGCCGCTGTTGCCGCATTGCAGGAACCGAAAAAGCCTCCCGCTGGTAACATTTACTTTAAAGAATGATGGTTACCATATAGTGTGCGGCGTGGCTGCAGATCTAACAATAGATTTTGCAGATGAATCCGGAGAAAATCCGGAGGACCAGCATGTCGTGCGACAGCTAGAGGCTGGCAAACGCGTGCTGACTGAGGTTAGGCGGGAGAAAAACAATCTCCTAGACGCCAATGTCAAGCTGAGCGTGGAACTAAAAGACGTTCGAGCCCAGCTTGCAGACTCCGAGAAGGAGAAAAAGCGGCTTCGGCGCGGCATTTTCAGTAAGTGCTTGAACGAATCCTTTTGAAGGAGTTCGGCGAAGAAGCCGACTAACAGCGTTATGTCTGTAGGTATGCTGACGGGTCGTCCTGCGGAGGAAATGCCCGGGTCTGCAGGTGATCTTCTATCCGAGCTCTCGCATCTGCACGAACAAGTTCGGCAGGTGATGCAAGGTGTTGCCCAGGCCTTGTGGCCATCCGCCTCCCTGCCAGAAGGCGTTGCAGAGCTTACGGAGAAGCTCAAGGGAGCACGGCGGCGCTTCCGATTATGGAAGATATCGGCCTGCCGACAAGGTGCCCGAGAAGCCTGGGCCATGGTGAAGACGCGGTACACCAAGGCTGACCCAAATCACATGGCCGAGGTCGGACCTGTGGGGCCCGACGGAAAAGAGATCCCCGTTAGCTTAGTTTATGGGCAAGTAGAATTAGCCGCAAAGTATTCCCAACAGGATTGTAGGCTAGACCGCCTGTTGGATGGTATAGAGGAGGAATTTAGTCAGTCTGCATGACTATGTAATTAAAGTGACATGTATAATGCCTTCTAGCCGGATTGTAGATCATTTGTCATGGCGGACCTTTTCGCTTCAACCTCGGGACCCGATAGTCCGGAGTGTATCCGAATACCCGCTCAGTTATATAAGAACCGGGGTATGCGTGGAGACCAGGCGTAGGGGTCATTGGTGCTTGAACAGACAAGTGCCCAACTAGTTATGTTATATTACATGGGTAGTAAGAAACATCTTCCAGGGAGAATAGTTCCGTTAAGGGTTCCTTTCCCTGGGTAAGCATGCCCTAAAGTGCATGTCCGGACTGCGATAGGAAACGCAGGAAAAAACATCTGGGGGCAGATATGGAAAATAAATAAAAATCATCTTTTGTTCGCCGACCGAATATTCCCTTAAGAACGCTAGCTTTCGGCTTCACCCAGTCTGAGGTACACATCCGGCTGACCCGGCAGTAACAATCGCAGAGGTGCTCCCCTTATGCCCTAGCCGAATTAACGGGAACGTAGGGCATAAATACAAGAGCCAGGCAACCCAGCTTGGCCAAAACTTAAGTCATATCGATGCATATAATGGCGAAAAAAGGTACATGTGGAAGCATAACACATGTGCGGGGCACGAGGCCCAAATAAATAATCAAGCTTCTGTGAAAGAAGCCCCCAGGTATGATGAGTGCGGCTAGCGCATCTGTAATGTGCAAACGAGGCGCAAGTTGGCCTTTGAAGGCCTGGAGAAAGAATAAAAGAAAGAAAGAAAAACAAGACAGATAATGTATAAAAAATGGACAGAGGAAGGGGACGAACACAGGGTCCGGCGCTAGGCGTAGAATCTTCGGAGCCTGGCCGCGTTCCATGGGTTCGGCTCGAGTCGATTAGTCGATGCATCCCGCAGTCGGTACGCTCCACCGGTCAGAACTTGGTCAATAATGAAGGGACCTTCCCATTTGGGCTCGAGCTTGTTCTTTTTCTTATCCGGCAGACGTAGAACTAGTTCGCCAACGTTATAAGTTTTGGCCCGTACTTCTCTGCTTTGGTATCTGCGAGCCTGTTGCTGATAAAATGCGGAACGGGCTTTTGCCACGTCGCGCTCCTCCTCCAAGGTGTCCAGACTGTCCTGCCGATCAAGCTCGGCTTCTCTTTCTTCGTACATGCGCACTCGAGGTGAGTCATGAATTATGTCACAGGGCAAGACTGCCTCTGCGCCGTACACCATAAAGAAGGGTGTATATCCGGTACTACGGTTCGGCGTGGTCCGCAGCCCCCAGAGTACGGAGTCGAGCTCCTCTACCCAGTGCGTGTTAGACTCCGTTAAGGACCGCACTAGCCTGGGTTTAATGCCGCTCATTATAAGACCGTTCGCGCGCTCCACTTGACCGTTGGTTTGTGGGTGATAGACCGAAGCATAATCGAGCCTGATGCCCATTTTGCTGCACCAGAGTTTTACCTCATCGGCAGTAAAGTTCGTGCCGTTGTCAGTGATGATGCTGTGAGGGACGCCATAACGGTGTACGACCCCGGATATGAAGTCTATCACCGGTCCGGATTCGGCTGTTTTAACAGGTTTGGCCTCTATCCATTTGGTGAATTTATCCACCATGACCAGTAAGTATTTTTTCTTGTGGGTTCCCCCTTTAAGGGGTCCAACCATGTCAAGCCCCCAGACCGCGAAGGGCCACGTAATGGGGATTGTTTGGAGGGCGGTGGGTGGCATGTGGCTTTGATTTGCAAAGAGCTGGCAACCGGCGCAACGTTGGACCAAGTCCTGTGCATCTGCCCGGGCCGTTGGCCAATAGAATCCTGTACGGAAGGCCTTGCTGACAAGAGCCCAGGCTGCGGCATGGTGACCGCCGAGTCCGGCGTGAATTTCTGCCAAAAGGTTCCGTCCTTCCTCTTCGGAGATACACCTTTGAAGGACTCCGGTAGTGCTTTTTTTTATACAATTCTCCCTCATGGACCCTGTAGGCCTTAGATCGCCGCACTATGCAGCGTGCCTCATTTTGGTCCTCCGGAAGTTCCTGCCTAGTTAGGTAGGCCAGGAATGGTTCTGTCCACGGGGCTATGATGGCCATTATTACGTGGGCCGAAGGTGTTATTTCGGTGGCGGAGCCTCCGATTGTGTCAGAGTGTTCGGTATCGGGTATTTTGGCCGGGTCCGGATTATTGTTACCGGTGTCCCCTTCCCATACTACGGATGGCTTGAATAGCCTCTCCAGAAATATGTTGGGGGGGACCGCGTCGCGTTTTGCGCCGATGCGGGCGAGGATATCCGCCACCTGATTGTTTTCCCGAGCCACATGATGAAATTCGAGCCCCTCTAACCGAGCTGACATTTTTAGGACGGCGTTGCAATAGGCCGCCATTTTCGGATCCTTGGCATCAAAGTCTCCATTTATTTGGGATATTGCGAGGTTCGAATCCCCCCGCACCTCTAGGCGTTGAATGCCCATGGATACTGCCATCCGGAGACCATGTAAAAGGGCCTCATATTCGGCTGCGTTGTTGGAGTCCGTATACATTATCTGGAGTACGTATTGAACTGTATCTCCGGTTGGGGACGTCAAAACGACGCCAGCCCCCAGACCAGCCAACATTTTGGAGCCGTCGAAGTGCATGATCCAGTTGGAATATGCGCCATACTCTTTAGGGAGTTCGGCTTCCGTCCATTCGGCGACAAAGTCGGCCAATACTTGCGACTTAATGGCTCGCCGCGGCTTGTAAGTTATGTCGAACGGGAGGAGCTCAATGGCCCATTTGGCAATACGGCCCGTGGCATCGCGGTTGTTTATAATATCATTAAGTGGCACTTCCGAGGCTACTGTTATCGAACACTCTTGAAAGTAGTGTCGCAGCTTCCGGGATGCCATGAATACCGCGTATGCTATCTTTTGATAATGCGGGTACCATGACTTGCATGGAGTAAGGACAGTGGATACATAGTAGACCGGCTTTTGAAGGGGGAATTTATGTCCGTCCGTTTCTCGTTCGACGACGAGCACTGCGCTCACAACTTGATGAGTTGCCGCAATGTATAACAGCATTGGTTCGCCAATGTTTGGCGCGGCCAGGACTAGGTTGGTTGCCAATATGGCTTTTATTTCTTCCAATCCGGCTGTGGCGGCATCCGTCCACTCAAAGTGTTCGGTGCGCCGAAGGAGGCGATAAAGGGGTAATGCCTTTTCTCCCAGGCGGGAGATAAAGCGGCTTAGAGCCGCCACGCATCCGGTTAATTTCTGGATTTGTTTGAGGTCCATTGGGATATCCAATTGTGACAGAGCTCGGATCTTGGCCGGATTTGCTTCAATTCCTCTGCCGGATACAATGAAGCCCAAGAGCTTTCCGGCTGGCACACCGAAAACGCATTTTTCCGGGTTGAGCTTGATGTCATATGTTCGGAGGTTATGGAATGTGAGCCTCAGGTTGTCTACTAGAGATTCGACATGTTTGGTTTTGACGACCACGTCATCTACGTATGCCTCCACTGTTTTGCCGATCTGGTTTGCCAGACATGTCTGAATCATGCGCTGATATGTTGCGCCGGCGTTTTTGAGCCCAAAGGGCATTGTGTTGAAGCAGAAGGGGCCGTATGGTGTGATGAATGCCGTTGTGGCTTGGTCAGGCTCCGCCATCTTAATTTGGTGGTAGCCGGAGTATGCGTCGAGGAAACAGAATGAATCGTGTCCTGCGGTAGCGTCGATAATTTGATCGATGCGGGGGAGGGGGAACGGATCCTTTGGGCAAGCCTTGTTGAGGTCCTTAAAATCGACGCACAGGCGCCAGGATTTGTCCTTCTTTGGTACCATCACCAGGTTTGCTAGCCAGTCCGGATGTTTTATTTCTCTAATGAATCCGGCCTCCAATAACTTGGCTAGTTCCTCTCCCATGGCTTGTCTCTTAGGTTCAGAGAAACGCCGAAGAGCCTGCTTGACCGGCTTGAATCCCTTTAGAATATTGAGGCTGTGCTCGGCCAGCCTGCGTGGGATTCCTGGCATGTCTGAAGGGTGCCAGGCAAAAATGTCCCAGTTCTCACGTAGGAACTCTCGTAGTGCGGCATCTACGTCAGGGTTTAATTGTGCCCCGATGGAAGCTGTTTTTGTAGGGTCCGTTGGATGGACTTGGAATTTGACTATTTCATCCGCCGGTTTAAAGGAGGTGGACTTGGATCTCTTATCGAGTATCACATCGTCCCTGTTCACCGTGGAGCGCAGCGCAGTCAGTTCCTCAGCCGCTAGGGCTTCGGATAATGCCTCGAGGGCCAGTGCGGCTGTCTTGTTTTCGGCGCGGAGTGCTGTGTCCGGATCACTAGCAAGAGTGATAATTCCGTTGGGCCCGGGCATTTTGAGCTTCATGTACCCGTAATGGGGTATGGCTTGGAAGATTGTGAACGCCTCCCGCCCTAACAGGGCGTGGTAACCGCTACTGAACGGGGCCACTTGGAACGTAATCTCTTCGGACCTATAATTCTCCGGCGTGCCGAACACCACATCTAGTGTGATTTTGCCTGTACAGCGCGCTTCCCGACTGGGGATTATTCCTCTAAAGGTTGTGCTGCTTCGCTCGATGCGGTTCCAGTCTATTTCCATTTTTTGAAGGGTTTCCTCATAGATGAGGTTTAATCCGCTGCCGCCATCCATGAGTACCTTGGTGAGTCGAAAGCCGTCCGTAATTGGACTGAGGACCAATGCGGCTAGTGCTCGGGCTATTCGAAATTTAGGTTCATCACTGGCATTGAAAGTAATAGCCGTGTCACTCCATGGGTTTATTGTCGCCACGTGGTAGATTTCGGCAAGGCTGCGGAGTGTTCGATTTCGCCTATTATTTGATGCGAAGGTCTCGAAGACCGTTAATACCGTACTGGTACTTCTGGGATGGTGCTCTGTGGCTTCTGGAATTAGGAGATCATCATCACTTTTGGCTACGTGCCGGAGTGTACAACATGCTCTAAGGCTATGTGTTGGTATGGCGCCCTCTGTGCTGTGAATTTTACAGGGTCCATTGAGCCATCCCTCCAGTACGGTTCCATGCCCTATAGAGGGTTTTTGCTTTTTGGTAGTTGACCCGGGTGTCTTTTGATAGTGCACCCTTTTATTTCAGACTGGGTTCGTATTTAGGGCCGGATTATCCCAAAAGTTTGTTTCGGTTTTCCAGGCACTTTCCATCACACAGTACTTTCGTACTATGGAAGCCAAGTCAGCGAAGCGTGATATCTCACGGCGATTTATGGCGTTAAGGATTCCCCTTTCCGTGCAATTATTGCAGAAAAATAAGATTGCGTCTTCCTCGCGACAGTCCTTAACCTTGTTCATCGCAAGGAGGAATCTGGCCCAATAGTGATGTACTGTTTCCTGGGGCTCTTGCCTGATGTGGGAAAGATCGCTTATGTTTGGGTGGGTGGGTGGAATTGAATCCGAACCCTTACCCTATCTGGGATCCAGGGGCCGAGGAATTTCCAATTTTAGAAATTCTGGTTCTCGGGTGTTGCCCGATAATCCTGGCCCGCTGCCTGACTCTAAGTTCAGGGATTGGATGTTGTCCTCCCGCGAACGGGTATCCGGCTCGGAGAGCTCAGGAATCCGGACATAGTTGGTCCTCAATATGGAGGAGAGGTCGCCGCATTGTTCCTCCACCACTGCAATATGATGGGTGACCGGCGGAGAGTTAACCTCCCTTTGATCAGGTTTAAGCCCAATCCGATCATAGTCCGTAGCGACTCCCAGGGCGGCGATGCGATCCAAGAGCTCATTTAGGGAGGCGAGCTCCACTGGATCCATCTGTTCGGCGAGTGCCGATTTGATGTGGAGGCTGTTTTCGATGACCCAAGAAGTCATCGTCGGCGCGGCGGCCGAACAGGCGGTCATGATGAAACCGCCTAGCCGGAGAGTTTAGTCGACAGCCAAAGCTCCCCCAACAGTAGTACCATCTTTGAAGACGAGACGAGACATCCTTCCTTATGGCGACGGCACAGTGGAACTCTCAATGAAAGCACCAATGTCGGTGTCAAAACCGATGGATCTCGGGTAGGGGGTCCCGAACTGTGCGTCTAGGCGGATGGTAATAGGAGGCAGGGGACACGATGTTTTACCCAGGTTCGGCCCTCTTGATGGAGGTAAAACCCTACGTCCTGCTTGTTTTATTCTTGATGATATGGGTATTACAAGAGTTGATCTACCACGAGATCGGAGAGGCTAAACCCTAGAAGCTAGCCTATGGTATGATTGTTGTTGTCCTATGGACCTAAACCCTCCGGTTTATATAGACATCGGAGGGGGCTAGGGTTACACAAGGTCGGTTACAAAGGAGGAGATATCCATATCCGTATTGCCTAGCTTGCCTTCCACGCCAAGTAGAGTCCCATCCGGACACGGGACGAAGTCTTCAATCTTGTATCTTCATAGTCCAATAGTCCGGCCGAAGGATATAATTTGGCTGTCCGGATACCCCCTAATCCTGGACTCCCTCACGGACTATAAGGCCCCTCATGGCCTGTTCGGCCGCCTTGTGAAGTTTGACTAACTGGTTTAGCTGGTTGCTCAAGGACACGGGGTGTTCGGTCCCAGTATACTGAGACCAAAACAACTTCTCCGTCGAGCTCCCCTCCTCAGCCCGGTAAAACTCCGCGGCATCCAGTACACTGTGGGGAAGATCTGCAAACGCTCCTGGAGAGCTTCGAACTTGGGTAAGAAAAAGGAAAGTCTCCTTCACATGCTTGCTTTGCATATTGAATGCCTTACCCGCTGCTATCTTCTTCACCTCGTCAATCTCCTGGAGGGCCTTGTGGGCTTCGGCCTTGGCGCTCCGGACGCTTTCAAGCGCCTGCGCGAGCTCGGACTCTCGTGTCTTGGAGTCAAGCTCCAAGGACTCATGCTTTTTGGCAAGAGCCTCGAGCTCTTGCTGCACCTCGCCTACTCGAGCTTCTTGTTTCTCCCGTTCAATGCGTTCTTTGGCCGCTTTGTCTTCGGCCTCGGACAACGCCTTCCTTAGGGTCTCCAGCTCGGTCGTGGCCCCTGACAAATTCATGATGATCCTATTACTTCACACCCGAACTTCTTTTTAACTATATAGACAGGGGTATATCTTACCTTTGCTCTCTTCGAGCTGCCTCTTGGTAAGGCCGAGCTCGTCCTCGGACCGCTTCAGGGCCTGCTTCAGCGCAGAGACCTCCGCAGTACGTGCGGCAGCGGCTAGCAGTGAAGCCTGCACATATAGATAGACATACTCTAATTAGACTCCTGAGTTATCATTTGATCCTCTCTTCGGCTTTTCTTCGCGAACGCCGAACAGAGCATCAGGGGCTACTATCTATGCGGTAATATTTTCTTATATTTTGATTGCTTACCTCAAAGCCTATTAGGAGGCTGGCGCAAGCTTCGGTCAGTCCGTTTTTGGCGGACTGAACCTTCTCGACCACCGCACTCATAATAGTGTGGTGCTTTTCATCGATGGAAGCGCTATGAAGCGCTTCTAGCAAGTTGTCCGGTGCCTCTGGTTGGACAGAGGACACCGGCACGGATGGTTGGCCCCCCTTAATGGGGGACCGCCTGCCGGAGTCTGGAACCATCGAAGGTTCCGGCACAGTGTCCGGCTGGGGACCAAAATCGAAGCCCGTAGGAACCTCGCTCCCTTGGTACCCAGGGTCCGGGAAGTCGCCACGAGGCGCCCCCAGGACCACCTCCCCTTGGCTCGGTGCCTTTTAAGACAGCACCTCAGCATTGTCCGCAGGGCGAGGGGTGGAAGTGGTCGGAAGAGAACCGATGTTCATATTCGACGAGTCCAAAGAGCCGCTCGACGAGGGTACGTCAAGATGAGCTCGAGACGGACTGCATAATCATGTTCGGCATGAGGAGAGGCAGTGCAATAAAACATACCATGAAGTACTATGGTGTCCGTACACTTACGACTTCGCTAGGGGCTTGTCCCTGGGTAGCCACTCGTCACCGCTGTCGGCGGCCATCGTGGCATAGTCGGGAGGGAGGGTCCTTCCCTTCTTCGACCCTTCGGCCTCCCCGGATGGGCCGGCCTTCCTTTTCTTGTCTCCCCCGGCCGGGGGGGAGAACTTCTCCTCCTCCTCCTCGTTTCCGTGGGAGGAGTGCGCGTCGGAGTGATCGGTTATTCAGTCCGATACAACCTTGCGCCGGAGACCCTTTCGGGTCCCTGTGGCCTTCTTCTTGGCCTTCTTTGCTGGCACCTGATAAGGTGCCGGAGTCAGTATCTTTGTTAGAAGAGCGTCTGCAGGATCTTCGGGCAGGGGGGCTGGGCAATCAAGCTGCTCCGCTGTCTCTATCCAATCCTGTTAATGCCATGAAAGATTAGATCCAGCACATAACTAAACCGGGGCAAATAAGTACCCTGAGAGATATAAAAGCCTACTGGATGGGCGCAGCGCTTTGCGCTGAGCCCGCGGTCCTCAGTGAGGGAGGGAGGCATCTCGGCGCTCTTGAATAGCACCCTCCAGACGTCCTCGTGCGTCATGTCGAAGAGCTCTCGCAGCGTCTAGTGCTTGGCCGAGTCGAACTCCCACAAAACAAATGCCCGTCGTTGACACAAAAGGATCCGGCGGAAGAGCATAACCTGGACCATGTTGACGAGCTTGATTTTCTTGTTCGTCATGTTCTGGATGCAGGTCTGGAGTCCGGTCAGCTCTACCGAAGAACCCCAGGACATGCCCTTCTTTTTTCAGGAGGCGAGTTGATGAAGCTATGTACCTAGGGTAGGGTCATGGATCTGTCCAACATACCCTCCCCAAGGACATCTCTACAGAGAATCAGAAGCAGTCGAAGAGAAACCATCATCCACTCGACCATGAAGATGTGCTCACTCGACCACCTTGAAGACACTCAACCACCAGAAGATGAGAAACCTTCCACTCTGCAACGGTCAGGGTTTAAACCATAGCTTTATGAGCATTTACAACACTTTACTTCAGACGTTACCAGTAACGCTCCTCCCTTATGGGCATTGAACCCTATGTAACGGAGGGGAGCTAGGGTCCTGGCACACTCTATATAAACCACCCCCCTCCTCTGGGACAGGGGTTCGCACTTTCTGTAATTCACACGCATATATTCAGTCGACCACCTCCGGGCTCCAAGACGTAGGGCTGTTACTTCCTCCGAGAAGGGCCTGAACTCGTAAAACTCATGCGTACAAGTCCTCCATAGCTAGGATCTTGCCTCTACATTCCTACCCCCTATTCTACTATCAGTCTTAGAACCACGACAGTTGGCGCCCACCTTGGGGCAGGTGTCTTAGCGACTTGTTGGAGAAGTTGCAATTTTTCCGATCCCCTTCATCATGGTTCCAGGCGGAGGTTTGGCTGAGGGCCGTGAGATCTATCTCGGCGTGGTCATGTTTGTCGCCGACGACTCCGCTTGGCTTCAGGAGGCTCCACTCGACGCCGACGCGCTCCCCGCCCGCGGGGCGACGCACTTTCGCGCGTGTGTCCGCGACGTCCTCCTGCGGCAACCATCGACCCAGTATCAGTTGACTCCAGCAACTTTCCCCCTCCCTGCGGCCCGCCGGAGCAAACGCTCCGGTCGGTCGAGGCTTCAGCGGTGGGTGAAGCGTGTGGTGGCCCGCCAGTTGGCCACCCCTCAAGTCGCGGCGATCGAGCCCGACGAAACTCTCTATGGCCTGTTTGATCTGTCGACTGGCTTCGTAGAGACCGCATCCGAGTGCGACAACATCGACCCAGCGGCGGAAGTCCTGATGGTCAATGGACCACGCAGCCCTCCTGGCTTCAACTGCGAAGACGGAGGCGACGGGAACGGCGATCCGTCGCGCGTTCATGAGGAGTACCGCCCCGAACCCCTCTCCTCGCAGCAGAGGGAGGAACTTCGCCGCCGGAACATGGATGCACTGCATACTCCTATAGTTGGAGAAACCCCTGAGGCCCAGGCCTTGGAGCAGGCGCGCTTGGCCAACCTGGCTGAGCGCCCTCGACTGGAGAGCCTCCAGTGCACACTCGACGATTGCGCTTGACAGCGTGCTCCTGAGTCCAGTCGACGCCATCTTTTTCCAACTCCGACTCAGGTATACCGAACCCCGATCCAGAATCTAGCAGCTGCTGCCCGAATAGTAGAGTCGATCCAACCTTCCCAATCAGAAGCTGGCCGAGGTCTAGTGCAGATCAGAGCCTTGCTCCGGGCAGCGGGAGAGCAGAATACGGTCATATCTTAGTCGCGGAATAGGATCCATAGCAGATCCGTGGTCGCAGACACAGTTCAGTCGGCCCACAGCCCAAGATCGACCCCGAGGCGTGAGGGACGTGGAGATCGACGTGATCAGTACAGTAACCGAGAGCAGTATGATCGCCGAGCCGATCACGATGATCGCCGTCGAGTGCCCACGCCTCCTCCAAGAAGTGGGTCATACGTGCCTCGGCAACATGAAGACAGACGCCCTGACAGTGTTGGACGAGGTATTCCAGTCGACCCCAGGGAGCCAGGCTTGGATGCGAGATCTATTCTCGTGCAGGGCTTGGTCGACAGAAACAGAGCTCACCTAGAGGGCCATGACAGAGATCCGCAAACCAGCAACAGGGTGCATGTCTCAGGTCCAGAGTGCTTCAGCAGAGCTATCAGAGCTGCGGTGATTGCCCCCAACTTCAGGTTCGCGACTAGAGTCAGTAAGTTCACCGGAGAGTCCAAGCCTCACACTTGGCTTGAAGACTACTAAGTGGATGTCCAGATTGGTGGCAGCAATGATGAAGTGGCCATGAAACACCTTCCTCTGATGTTGGAGGGCTCGGCTAGAGCATGGCTGAATCAGTTGGCACCTGGCAGCATCTATACTTGGGAAGATCTCGCCCAAGTGTTTGTCAGAACATTCAAAGGCACTTGCAAATGGCCGGCAGGTTTGACAGGATTACAGTGTTGTGTTCAGAAACCGATTGAAACTTTGAGGGATTATATCCAGAGATGGATCACCCTACACCAGACGGTAGAAGATGTGTCAGATCATCAGGTAATTTGTGCCTTTAAGGAAGGTGTCAGGTATCGGGAGTTGAATATGAAATTTGGCCGAACAGGAAATATGACTCTGGCTCGGATGATGGAAATTGCCACCAAGTATGCCAATGGTGAAGAAGAAGAACGACTCCGGAGTGGCAAGCACAAAGCAGTCGCCCACGAAGCCGGAGGAGGAAACTCTGGTCGAAAACAAAAGCACAAGGCCGAGCCAACTGATCCTAGTGAAGCCTTGGCTGTGGTTCAAGGAAAGTTCAAGGGGAAGCCCAAGGGGCCGTGGAACCCCAAGAAAGTAAAAGATCAAGATGGAAATGACGTGTTGGATTTGCCGTGCCACATCCACACCAAAAAAGATGAAGAGGGTAATTTCATCTACCCGAAGCACACCACTCGGCAGTGTCGGCTCCTAATCCAGCAATTCCGAGAGAAACAGCCCAAGGAAAAGGAGAAGGAAGCAGACAAGGCTGAAGATGCGGAAGGAGATGATGATGGTTATCCCCACGTGAATTCCACTCTGATCATTTTTGCTGACGTTGAGAGCAAAAGTCGATTGAAAGTTATCAACAGAGAAGTGAACATGGTCGCTCCAGTGACACCCAATTACTTGAAGTGGTCACAGGCTGCCATTACATTCGACTAGTCTGACCATCCAGTGCACATAGCCCCCCCTGGGAGGCAAGCACTGGTGGTTGACCCGGTGGTCGAAGGCACTCGACTGACAAAGGTCCTGATGGACGGTGGCATTGGCCTGAACATACTGTATGCAGAGACGTTGAAGGGAATGGGCATTCCGATGTCCAGACTCAGTGAAAGCAATAAGGTTTCCACGGTGTCATCCCAGGCATGAAGGCTGCATCCCTTGGTCAAATTGCGCTCGACGTGGTTTTCGGTGATTCTAAAAATTACCGCAAAGAAAAGTTGACATTTGAAGTTGTGGATTTCCAGAGTGCTTATCATGCAATTCTGGGCAGGCCAGCTTATGCACGATTTATGGCTTGATTATGTTACGTGTACCTCAAACTGAAGATGCCTGGTCCCAAAGGAGTGATCACTATCTCTGGTAATCGTAAGAAGGCAGAAGAGTGCCTCCAGAAGGGCTCAAAGATCGCCGATGCTCAGATGGCCGTGGTAGAATTGCAAGAATACCAGAAAAACGCAGATCTGAGTGACTTGTTGCGAGCCAAGAAGCCAGCCACAGATTCAGCATTCCAGTCGTCCAGTGAAACAAAGTCGATTCAAATTCACCCGACAGATCCCAACGCTGCTCCGACTCACATTTCAACCACACTCGACTCCAAATAGGAAGAAACGCTCATCCAGTTCCTCCGTGAGAACTGGGACATCTTTGCATGGAAGCCTTCTGACATGCCGGGTGTTCCCAGGGGACTGGCTGAGCATCGTTTGTGAGTCGATCCAAAGGTGAAACTAGTCAAAGAGCATCTTCGACGGTCCGCCATACAGAAGAGAAAGGCAATCGGTGAAGAGGTGGCTCGGCTTTTGGCAACTGAGTTTATCCGAGAGATTTACCACTCCGAGTGGTTAGCCAATGTTGTCATGATTCCAAAGAAGGACGACTCACTTCGCATGTGCATTGATTTCAAGCATATCAATCGGGCCTGCCCGAAAGATCACTTCCCTCTCTCCCTCGCATCGACCAGATAGTCGACTCGACTGCAGGGTGCGAGCGTTTGTCCTTTTTGGACGCCTACTCCGGGTACCACCAGATCCGTCTGTATGGACACGACAAGATAAAAACAGCTTTTATCACCCCGTTTGGGTGCTTCTGTTATGTCACAATGTCATTCGGTTTGAAGAATGCCGGAGCCACATTCATGCGGATGATTCAGAAGTGCCTGCTCACTCAGATCAGTCGGAATGTGGAAGCATACATGGATGACATTGTGGTCAAGTCACGTAAATGTTCCGACCTACTGACTGACCTTGCTGAAACCTTTGCCAACCTCAAAAGGTATGATATCAAGCTCAATCCATCAAAGTGCACGTTTGGAGTTCCGAGCGGAAAGTTACTCGGTTTCCTTGTTTCCGAACGAGGAATCGATGCTAACCCAGAGAAAGTGGGCGCTATACTCCGAATGAAACTCCCTGTGCATGTGCACGATGTCCAGAAGCTTACTGGTTGCTTGGACGCCCTAAGTCGATTCATTTCTCGCCTCGATGAAAAGGCACTGCCTCTTTACCGACTGATGTAGAAATCAGATAAGTTCGAGTGGACCCCAGAAGCTGATGCAGCGTTTGCAGAGCTAAAAGCCCTGCTTTCCACCCAGCGGGTGCTTGCTGCTCCAATCAGCAAAGAGCCTCTATTGCTTTATATAGCAGCCACTGGAGAAGTCGTTAGTATAGTACTTACGGTCGAGCGGAAGAAGGAAAAGCTTATAAAGTTCAATGCCCAGTTTATTATATTTCTGAAGTCCTGACCCCGTCAAAGCAGAGATATCCTCACCATCAGAAGCTTGTTTATGGGATTTACATGACCACGAAGAAGGTTGCACACTATTTCTCGGATCACTCTGTTATAGTCGTCAGCGACGCTCCATTGTCAGAGATTCTGCACAACAGAGATGCAACTGGTCGAGTGGCAAAATGGGCGATTGAACTCCTTCCCTTGGATATCAAGTTTGAGGCAAAGAAAGCTATCAAGTCCCAAGGAATAGCAGATTTCCTCGCAGAGTGGATCGAACAGCAACTGCCGACTCAAGTTCACTCAGAGCACTGGACCATGTTCTTTCACGGATCCAAAATGTTGAATGGTTCTGGTGCTGGGGTAGTTCTGGTATCCCCTCGAGGAGACAGGCTTAGATCTGTCCTCCAGATTCACTTTGATTCCTCCAACAATGAAGGAGAATATGAAGCACTCATGAATGGGTTGCGCATGGCCATCTCACTTGGCGTCCATCGCCTCATGGTCTATGGCGACTCAGATTTGGTAGTTAATCAAGTGATGAAGGAGTGGGACGTCAGAAGCCCAGCCATGACTGGTACTGCAACGTGGTGTGGAAGCTTGAGAAGAAGTTTGAGGGGTTAGAGCTCCACCACATACCCCGACTGAAAAATCAAGCAGCCAATGACTTGGTAAAGATAGGTTCCAAGAGAGAATCCATTCCCAGCAATGTGTTTTTGGAGCATATTCACATGCCGACAGTTCAGGAAGATCCTTTTACTGAAGAGCCCCCGCAACCTAAGAGCGCCACAGATCCGACTGAAGTCGAGGTCCCAGCCGTGGTCGACCTGATCATGGAGATTCTGGCCGTTACTCCCGACTGGACGGTGCCCTACATTGCGTACATCCTCAGGAAAGAACTCCCAGAGGATGAGGAAGAGGCTCGACAGATCGTCCGTCGATCCAAGGCCTTTACTGTGATAAGAGGACAACTGTTCAGGGAAAGCGTGACTGGAGTCGGTCAGAAATGCATAACACCAGAAGAAGGTCGAATGATCCTCAATGACATCCACTCGGGGACCTGTGGTCACCATGCGTCCTCTCGGGCCATCGTGGCTAAAGCATACCGAGCTGGATTCTATTGGCCACGAGCAAATGAAATGGCGAAAGATATAGTCGACAGATGTGAAGGCTGCCAGTTTTACTCCGACATGTCTCACAAGCCAGCGTCAGCCCTGAAGACCATCCCCCTCATCTGGCCCTTTGCTGTTTGGGGACTGGATATGGTTGGACCACTGAGAACTGGCAGGAGCGGCTTCACTCATGTGCTCGTTGCAGTCGACAAGTTTACCAAATGGATCGAAGCTAAACCTATCAAGAACCTTGATGCTAGCACCGCTGTCAGTTTTATCAGAGAATTGACATTCAGATATGGAGTCCCACACAGCATCATCACAGATAACGGGTCGAACTTCGATTCCGATGAGGTCAGAGCTTTCTGTGCTTCTCAAGGCACTCGAGTCGACTATGCTTCAGTCGCTCACCCGCAGTCGAACGGACAAGCAGAAAGAGCCAATGGCCTAATTCTCAAAGGACTGAAACCCTGACTGATGCGTGATCTCAAACACGCAGCAGGTGCTTGGGTTGATGAACTTCCGTCAGTTCTGTGGGGTTTAAGGACAACTCCTAATCGGTCGACCGGACGAACTCCTTTCTTCTTAGTTTATGGAGCCAAAACTGTTCTGCCAAGTGACCTGCTCCACAATGCACCCCAAGTCGAGCTCTTCTCTGAAGAGGAAGCAGAGCCGGCCCGGCAAGATTCAGTCGATCTCTTAGAGGAGGAAAGAGAGATGGCCTTGATCTGGTCGACCATTTATCAGCAAGACTTGCGTCAATTCCACGCCCGAAATGTGAAGGGTCGAGCCTTTCAAGAAGGAGACCTGGTTCTTCGAGTAGATCAACGGAAACCACACAAGCTCGCCCCGACTTGGGAAGGCCCCTTCATCATCACCAAAGTTCTCCACAATGGAGCATACCATCTTTACAGTATTGAGCATCAGAAAGACGAGCCACGGGCTTGGAACATAGAGCTGCTCCGCCCCTTTTATACTTAAGCACTCGTTCAAATAAAATGTAATAAGAAACACCTTTGTAATTTGTTTATCAAAGACAAGAGCTTATGGTCCTATCATTCGATTGTTGTGTTCATTTACTTCTGAAATCCCCCAGTGGGTGGGCTTAGTCGCGAATCCATTTCTCCTAAGTTCGAAAGAAAATCCTACCGAGTCGGGAGCAATCCTCCCACTCGGGGGCTTAGCTGCAGTCCAGTACTCGCCTAAGTTCTCTCACTAGGAGGCTTAGCTGCAGTCCGGTACTTGCCTAAGTTTGAAGAAAATCCTACCGAGTGGAGAGTAATCCTCCCACTTGGGGGCTTAGCTGCAGTCCAGTACTCGCCTAAGTTCTCTCACTAGGAGGCTTAGCTGCAGTCCGGTACTCGCCTAAGTTTGAAGAAAATCCTACCGAGTGGAGAGAAATCCTCCCACTCGAGGGCTTAGCTGCAGTCCAGTACTCGCCTAAGTTCTCTCACTAGGAGGCTTAGCTGCAGTCTGGTACTCGCCTAATTTGAAGAAAATCCTACCGAGTGGAGAGCAATCCTCCCACTCGGGGACTTAGCTGCAGTCCAGTACTCGCCTAAGTTCTCTCACTAGGAGGCTTAGCTGCAGGCCGGTACTCGCCTAAGTTTGAAAAAAATCCTACCGAGTGGAGAACAATCCTCCCACTCGGGGGGCTTAGCTATAGTCCAGTACTCGCCTAAGTTCTCTCACTAGGAGGCTTAGCTGTAGTCCAGTACTCGCCTAAGTTTGAAAAAATCCTACCGAGTGGAGAGCAATCCTCCCACTCGGGGGCTTAGCTGCAGTCCAGTACTCGCCTAAGTTCTCTCACTAGGAGGCTTAGCTACAGTCCAGTACTTGCCTAAGTTTGAAAAAATCTTACCGAGTGGAGAGCAATCCTCCCACTCGGGGGTCTTAGCTGCAGTCCAGTACTCGCCTAAGTCTGAAACATACCCCTATCCGCAAGGATGACGAGGTGCAGGTCGACTGCAACCTTCTCCTTCGGAGCTACGGCACAAGTACAACGTATGCTCCATCCCTATCCGCAAGGATGGCGAGGTGTAGGTAAACTGCAACCTTCTCCTTAGGAGCTACAGCACAAGTACAACGTACACTCCATCCCTATCCACAAGGACGACGAGATGCAGGTCGACTGCAACCTTCTCCTTCGGAGCTACGTCACAAGTACAACGTACGCTCCATCCCTATCCGCAAGGACGATGAGGTGCAGGTCGACTGCAACCTTCTCCTTAGGAGCTACGGCACAAGTACAACATACGCTCCATCCCTGTCCGCAAGGACGACGAGGTGCAGGTCGACTGCAACCTTCTCCTTCGGAGCTATGGCACAAGTACAACGTACGCTCCATCCCTATCCGCAAGGACGACGAGGTGCAGGTCGACTGCAACCTTCTCCTTAGGAGCTACGGCACAAGTACAATGTCCGCTCCATCCCTATCCGCAAGGACGATGAAGCGCAAGTCGACTGGAGCCACCACCTCGGAGCTGCATCTCCAGCGCAAAGACTATTCCGAGCAGTGAGCAAAGTCCATCGAAGGCAAACGCAAGCACATTCGGAGATAAACCAAATTCGGATAAATCCTAAAAGTTCCAAGCAGCAAATCAAAAGTACTCGGGCATCAAGCCCGAAGGAGTTCAACGGTTACAGCAATCACTCGGCATTCCGAGGCAAATTTAAAGCAGATTCAAGTTTCATAAGTTTGTTCACTCGGACGGAGGAGGGCTGGCAGGCTCCAAGAATGAGTCCAGGTCTATCCCATCAGTGATCCGAGTAGCGGCAGCAATGAAAGTCTCCATGAAGGACTGGAGGTCATGCTTTTTGGTGTTAGCGACTTTGATCGCAGCCAGCTTGTCTTCACGATCCTCCTTGCAGTGGACTCGCACCAAGGACAGCGCCACGTCAGCACCACACCGTGCGGAGGATTTCTTCCATTCTTGCACTCGGTCAGGGATCTCGTTCAGTCGAGTCATCAGGGATTCCAGGTCATTTTGAAGCATCGCCCTCGGCCAAAGCGATGAGTCAATTCGGGAGACTACCTCCTTCAGGCGCACGAGGTAGCTTGTGGCGCTGGCGATACGGGACTCCAGTAGGAGCATGTTCATTGCAGTTTCATCGCAGACTGGAGAAGCGATAGGGTCCAGACCCGTCTTGACCCTTCCAGTTTCCTCGTCGAAGTCTTGGCAGAATTATGCAGCCAAAAAATTAGTGAATCGACCGAGCAAGATCTGATCGCAAGCATCAACACAATCGGTTTAAAAGAAATACCTTCCAGCGTGAGATAGAGTTTCTTGGCAAGAGTCCTCAGATAAGCTTCCGTGTCATTCCTCTTGCGGATCGCAGACTCAAACTTTTCATTCAGGACAACCTTGTCCTTCTTCAGACTGGTCACTTCGCGGTTAGCTTCACTAAGACAAGATTTCAGTTTGTTCACCTCCCCTTCCAGCGTTCTGATTGAAGCAAGCTTCTGGTCTGCGAGAGCAGTTTTATCTTGGGCTGCTTTTTGCGTGGCGGCGAGGTCCGAGTCCTTCTTCTCCAGAGCCAACTTCATTTTCTCTGCAAAAGAAGCAATCGAATCAAAGAAGAGATCAAAGAAATATATTGAAAGTCAGTCGATAGTCAGTTACCTTCCATACCAGCGGCTTCGCCTTGAGCTTTCTTCAGATTCTGCTAGGCCAATTCCAAGTCAAGGTTGAGTTGCCTCTGCTTCTCCTCAAGTTCAGCAAACTTGGAAATAAGAGTACAAGACTTCTGCAGAAGGAAAAAGATAGATCAGTCGATAAGATCAAAGGTTGTTTACTTCTGAGTGAATAAAACCTAAAGAAGTTAGCTTAGACCCCAGCCGACAACACATAGTCGACTGCGATCTCAGGGGCTACACCCAGTGGGTGCACTTGGTGTGCCCCCGCTGACTAAGACCCAACTCGACTGGTCCGCCCGGACCAAGTAAAAAAGAAAAGCTATTCAGACCACAGTCGACTGCCAGCAGTCGACTGCGGTCTCGGGGACTACACCTAGTGGGTGCACTTGGCATGCCCCCATCGGTTCGGATCCTACTCGACTGGTCCGCCTCAGTTGAGTGTAAGAAATGTAAAAGAAAGGAAAGTAGAACTCAAACCCCAGTCGACTGCCAGCAGTCGACCGCGGTCTCGGGGACTACACCCAGTGGGTGCACTTAGCGTGCTCCCACCGGTTCAGATCCCACTCACCTAGACCGAGTGGAAGAACGAAACTATCAAAAACAACAAAACACCCAATGGGTGCCCTAATTCGACGCAAACAACAGGAGATTGTGTAGAAGAAGATTTTTCGGGTAACATATCCTCATAGAGCAAAAGCAGTCGGAAAGTCTACTCACCTGGACATTGGCCCGAAGAGCAGCACTGGCATCATAGGCAGCCTGGCTGTTCTCATGCACCATCTTCACCTGCTCCATCATCATGTCAGCCTGTCGGATGGCTTCCGCAGCCGGTTCCGACTGGTTCCGGGACGTGATAGCTGGTGAAAAAGTGAGCAGACGACCCAGGTGCGGCAGCTTGGAGCTCCATGGCGTGGAGTTGGACGACTGAAGGAATCACAGGTGCAGTCGACGGTGCAGGGTTCTCACTCGACAAGGGTGCAGCGAAGGTCATAGAGGCCCTGCCCGCGTCTTTAGGTTGACGGACGGGAGGTGTCGTAGTTGGTTCTTGCCGAGACATCCTGCCAGCTGCTACCTTCTTGCTCTTCCTGGGCTTAAGAGCTACATCTTCATCGTCATCTGGAAGATCGATGACGTTGGGTGGAGCTGCAAGGCAGATCATTCGACCCCAAGTGAACCACTAGAACGCAATCAACCAAGGAATCAAGAACAAAATCACAAGAGTTTATACCTGGGTTGGAGGTTACCGCATCTTCCATCTCCTCGTCCCGGTACTGGAGAGAAGAGGTTCCTGACGTAGCAGCACTACAAAGACCCGCATTCAATCGGTTACGTTCAGTTAATCGAGTCGACGAAAAGGACAAGTCAGATGATTACCCGGAGATAGTAGGGACGGTCACTTTGATCCTGGGCAAAGCCTTTGGCAGTTTGGAGGAGGTGGCTTTCGGTGCTTTCAGCGCTAGAGGCAGCACAACTTTGGACTGCTTTGGGGCCTTCTCAGTCGGTGTTGGGGAAGACGTCCTGGGACGCTTCAAAGACTGTCCAATCGGCGCGGCCACCAAGTCCGGAGCGCTCGCCGGGTCGTGAGCGTGTTTGGATCTCCTCTCCCTGCGAGGAGGTGAGTCGACTTCTTCGTCATCAGTCGATTCGTCGCTCTCCTCGTCCTCCTCGGCATCCGAGTGCCCCTCGCCGCTCTCGCCCCCGCTCGCTTCTTCCTTGACGTCTTGCTCCTACACTCCGTTGGGCATTGAGTACATGTCGATGAGGGCCTGAAAAGACAATGATCAAAATAAATTCAGTCGACCATCAACAAGATGTCGCACAGTGAATCAGAAAGATACTTGATAAAATAGAATCATACCTGCTCCGGCTGATGCGAGTGGTCGAATGGAATCACCCTCCTAGACCCCCGAGGGTTGTCTTGGTTGCTGGTGATCCCCATCCGCCACTTCTCCAAGGTGTCCTCACTGACGTCCTCTGGGTGGATCCGAGTGGAATCCTCGAGCCCAGAGTACATCCACATCAGATGATCGCGTGCCTGAAGCGGTTGGATGCGTCGGCCGAGAAAGACCTCCGGCAGGTCCATCTCGGTCACCCCGTCGCAGAGGAGTTGGACGACCTGCTCGACCAGCACCTTGACATGCGCCTTCTCTTCTGGAACCACCTTCAGGGGTGCGGTCATCTCCACTCGAGCCAAAGAAAAGGGAGGAAGTCCGGTCGACTGACCCGGGGTCGGCTGATCCTTGCAGTAGAACCAAGTCGACTGCGAGCCCCGGACCGAGTCGGGAAGGATCATGGCTGGGAAGGTACTCTTGCTCCTCATCTGGATCCCCAGACCCCCGCACATCTGGATCACTTGTGTCATCTCGTCACTCGGATTGGCCTTTTTAACTGACTGGGAGCGACAGGTGAAGATGTGTTTGAAAAGACCCCAGTGCGGTCGACAGCCCAAGAAATTTTCACACATCGACACGAAAGCAGCCAGATAGACTATGGTGCTTGGAGTGAAATGGTGGAGCTGAGCCCCAAAGAAGTTCAAAAAAACCCAGAAAAAAGGATGGGGAGGCAGTGATAATCCGAGATCTACGTGGGTGGCGAGGAGAACACACTCACCTTCCCCCTTGGCTGGGGCTCGGTCTCGTTCCCCGGGAGCTGTGCCGACTTGTGGGGGATCAGTCCCCCTTCCACCAGGTCATCGAGGTCGTCCTGGGTGATTGTCGAGCGGATCCAGTCGCCCTGGATCTAGCCCGGCGACAGGCCGGATCTCGACGAGCATCCGCCCCGGCTGGTCCGCTTGCCCATCGCCTTCGCGGTCGCCTTCTTCGCACGCTCCAGCGACACCGTCTTCTCTTTCCCCGTGGCGACGGGTCGAGTTCGAGTGAGAGTCCGGCGATGAGAGCGAAAGCGAGCGTGGCAGAGAGATCGGGGAAGAAGAAGAGAGAATGGGAGCGCACGGGGCAGAGGCCTGGTCCGGTGCCCTTTATAAGGTCGTCCCCCGAGTGACTGACTGGTGGACCCAGACGATCTAAACAAATCCCGCAACAGTCGCACGTGCAGTACGTGGTGAAAAAGGTGGCGCGGGGATTGAGGAGACTTGCCTAATCCGTCCCGATAACCACGGTTCCGCCCGTCTGGCGCACTTCCCAAAATTCGAATCTCGCGAAATCCGCAGAGAGCAGAGCAACTTGCCAGACTGAAGACAAACATCCTCTACGTTATCATTCGGAATTCTACCGCGAAAATTCACTCGACAAAAACCAAGAATGGACCAAGGCGACTGCGAAAGGAGTCGACGGCGTCCCCTCAACTCATTGTTCCAGAACAAGATATACTCATGGCACAAAGAATGGGTCGGAAGTGTTCCCAACTCCTTGCTCACTCAAACCCTGATCCATTCGGGGGCTAATGATGAAGCTATGTACCTAGGGTAGGGTCATGGATCTGTCCAACATACCCTCCCCAAGGACATCTCTACAAAGAATCAGAAGCAGTCGAAGAGAAACTATCATCCACTCGACCATGAAGATGTGCTCACTCGACCACCTTGAATACACTCGACCACCAGAAGATGAGAAACCTTCCACTCTGCAACGGTCAGGGTTTAAACCATAGCTTTATGAGCATTTACAACACTTTACTTCATACGTTACCAGTAACGCTCCTCCTTTATGGGCATTGAACCCTGTGTAACAGAGGGGAGCTAGGGTCCTGGCGCACTCTATATAAGCCACCCCCCTCCTTTGGGACAGGGGTTCACACTTTCTGTAATTCACACGCATATATTCAGTCGACCGCCTCCGGGCTCCGAGACGTAGGGATGTTACTTCCTCCGAGAAGGGCCTGAACTCGTAAAACTCGTGCGTACAAGTCCTCCATAGCTAGGATCTTGCCTCTACATTCCTACCCCCCTATTCTACTGTCAGTCTTAGAGCCACGACATGAGCCGCGTGGGGATTCCGGATCGAAATTTGGGGGCCGCCACCCAGTTGGAGTCGCGCGGCTCGGTGATGTAGAACCACCCCGATTGCCACCCCTTTATGGTATCCACATAGGTGCCCTCGAGCCAGGTGACATTAGGCATCTTGCCCACCATGGCGCCTCCGCACTCTGCTTGCTGGCCACCCACCACCTTCAGTTTGACATTGAAGGTTTTCAGCCATAGGCCGAAGTGGGGCCTGATGCGGAGGAAGGCCTCGCACACGACGATAAACGCCGAGATGTTGAGGATGAAATTGGGGGCTAGATCTGAAAATCCAGCCCATAGTAGAACATGAGCCCGCGGACAAACGGGTGGAGAGGAAATCCCAGTCCGCGGACGAAATGGGTAAGAAAAACTACCCTCTCATGGGGTTTGGGCATGGGGACGATCTGCCCCGCATTTGGCAGCCGGTGCGCGATATCCGCGGCCAAGTATCCGGCTTCCCATAACTTTTTGATGTTCTCCTCCGTGACGGAGGAGACCATCCACTTGCCTCCTGCTCCGGACATGCTTGGACTGGTTTGAGAAGAAGAACGCAAGCTTGGGCACTAGAGCTCGAGTGTGCGGGAATGGGTAAGCGAGGAGGAAGAAGGCGTGGGTGAAAAAAGTAAATCTTTGTCCCTTTATAAGGGCGGAAGAGGTGATGTGTCTCCCCACTTGCCTGGCAAAACCACTTATTCCCCAGGCATCGTAATTGATGGTGCGCTTGGGTTACCCACGTCCATATTGATGAGAATCCCGTGATAAGGGGAACATGATCTCTGCTTTGGCAAGACGTGTCAAGAAAACCGCCTCGCGATATGTGCGGAGCTGGTTAAGAAAAAGCGGTTCGAATAAACACCGGGTCATGACGTGATGTCATGCTATCAAAACATGTCAGCAGATTAGATTTGTGGAAATGTTATTCTCTCTACGGTGGTATATGGAACCTATTTTGCAGGGTCGGACACTATCCTTGTATTTCAAACTCTTCCATGGTGTATTCGGAGGAGGAACCCGCCTTGCAATGCCGAACACAATACTGCGCATCGGACTCATTGTCATTGAAGCCTGGTTCAGGGGCTACTGAGGGAGTCCTGGATTAGGGGGTCTCCAGACAGCCGAATTATATCCTTTGGCCGGACTGTTGGACTATGAAGATACAAGATTGAAGACTTCGTCCCGTGTCCACATGGGACTCTACTTGGTGTGGAAGGCAAGCTAGGCAATACGGATATGTATATCTCCTCCTTTGTAACCGACCTTGTGTAACCCTAGCCCCCTCCGGTGTCTATATAAACCGGAGGGTTTTAGTCCGTAGGACAACATACAATCATACCATAGGCTAGCTTCTAGGGTTTAGCCTCTCTGATCTCGCGGTAGATCAACTCTTGTAATACTCATATTATCAAGAACAATCAAGCAGGACGTAGGGTATTACCTCCATCAAGAGGGCCCAAACCTGGGTAAAAATCATGTCCCCTGCCTCCTGTTACCATCCGCCTTAGACGCACAGTTCAATTAATCAAATTACTTAAGAACTCCCACTTAGATAGACATCTCTCTAATCATCTAAGTGATCACGTGATCCATATCAACGAAACCATGTCCGATCATCACGTGAGATGGAGTAGTTTTCAATGGTGAACATCACTATGTTGATCATATCTACTATATGATTCTGAAAGTGCGTTATATCGACTAGAGGGGGGTGAATAGGTGATTTTTATGAAATTCTTCACTGTGGAATTTGCCGGTGAGGAAATTCCTTAGCAAAGAACTACTAGCAGCGGAATAAGTACTCAAAAGTAAACATAACAGAATACAAGCATATTCATCATGATGAAATGAAGACAGGCACAGAGTACAGGAAGCGTAAGCACAGGATAACACAGGGTGAAGACAAACAGACTGAAGAAATTAAACTGAGGAAATTGAGAAAGTCTTCAGTCAAAGTCTTCAAACACAGATATGAACAAGTACACAACTCAATTATGAGGAAATGAAAGAGTTGAGGAAATGGAACTAGTAAGCTTGGTGAAGACAATGATTTGGTAGACCAGTTCCAACTGCTATCTCAGTTGTACGTCTGGTTGGAGCGGCTGAGTATTTAAACTCGAGGACACACAGTCCCGGACACTCAGTCTTGAACATGCAGCTCAGGACACCCAGTCCTCACCGTATTCTCCTTGAACTAAGGTCACACAAACCTCGTCCAATCACTCGTGGTAAGTCTTCAGGTGACTTCCAAACCTTCACAAACTTGGTCACTCGGCGATCCACAATTCCTCTTGGATGCTCTAGACCATGACGCCTAACCGTCTGGAAGAAGCACAGTCTTCAAAGGTAACAAGCGTCGGATCCATGCATGATCAATCTCTTCAGTGATGCTCCATCACTTGGGGTTTGTAGGTGTTTGGGTTTTGGGGTTTTCCTCACTTGATGATTTTCACTCAAAGTCCTCGGAGGATGGGTTGCTCTCAAATGACAAGTGTCAGTTTCTCTCGGAGCAGCCAACCAACTAGTGGTTGTAGGGGGCGGCTATTTATAGCCTAGTGAGCAGCCCGACATGATAATACATAAATGCCATTCAATGATATGACCGTTAGGTGGATAGATATTTTGGGACATCTGGCGCATAGCACAGCAACGGTCGGAATTTTGAGTAGCAAAATCCTCAGGGCTATCATGTTCCTCACTGTGTAGGAAATCCGCACTGGCGAATTCCTAACTCCTCAGTCAGGAGAAATTCCTCAGAGACCAGAAGAACTTCGTCTCTATCACTGAAGAAATTGACTGAACTGTATGGGATTTCTAATGGCTTCACTCGAAGGGATTGGTAGGTGTAGGATTTTGAGTTGAGCATCACATAGAAATTTTTCCTTAGTATTTCCTCGACCCCCTTTAACAGTACGGTGTTTCCTATGACTCAAGAAAGAGAAAATGAAACTACGAAAACAAAAGTCTTCACGCTTCATGTTCCTCAAATGAATACCAAGTCTTCATGGTCACACCAATTTCTTCACTTTCAAAGTCTTCAGAAAGTCTTCAGAGATCCAAAGTCTTCAGTCGAAGAACTTCATTTCTAGGGGTCGACTTTCTCTATAAATATCAAACTCCTCATAGACTTATAGACCTGTGTACACTCACAAACACATTAGTCTTTTAACCTATAAGTCTTCAATACACCAAAATCACTAAGGGGCACTAGATGCACTTACAATCTCCCCCTTTTTGGTGATTGATGACAATATAGGTTAAGTTTTCAATGGGGATAAACATATAAAGTGTAAATACTGATATTGAGGAATTTGATTGCAAGATATAGAAGAACTCCCCCTGAAGATGTGCATAGTGAGGAATTTTCTTTTGAAGCAATGCACACTTGAAGAGTTGAATCATGGAGATCTCCCCCTATATCTTGTAATTCATACACGCATTTGACATATAACAGTGAGGAATTTGAAATGCATGATGAAATATGGTGACTGATGTAATTCAGCATCCGTGCAATAATATTAACGAGGAATAAGCATGCAGAAAAACGTATCAAGAGGATCAGAGCACCATCGGGTTTAAGTTTACAACTCGATCCAATAAAGTCTCAGAAGAACGAGAGTTGTAACTTAACAAAAAAACGCCCATATAGAAAGATCCACTTGAAGACTAACTCAAAATTCTCCCCCTTTGTCATCAAATGACCAAAAGGATCGAATATGAGGACTAACGCCCATGAAGAATATCAAGTTGATGAAGGAGCGCCAGCGTTGTTGGGGTCGTTTGTTGTAGTAGGGTCTGCCGCAGTGTCATCCAAGTCTTCATTTTCATCAGTGTCGCGTGATGAAGAATATGAGCTGGCCACCAGAGAAGGAACCTTGACCTTCTTGAATTTCTTCGGTGGAGATGCAGACCAGTCAAAATCTTCATTGAGACCCATTTTCTTCAGATCTTCTTCAACATACAGATGTGACAGGATTGCCCAGGTGCGACCGAAGACTTGATGTAGGTAGTAATGGTTTTTCTTCACTGCATTGTGTGTGGCAGTCATGTTGTGAAGAAGTGAACCAAACTGACGCTTAACCCGTTTGTGATTTCGATCCACCTTCTGGTGAAGACTAAGCAGAAGTTCACGGTCAGTCATCACACGCGGAGCAGTGGCTTGAGGAGTGGACTTGGGTGTATTGGCAGAGTCATGTGTGGCAGAGTCATCATTGGTGGAATAAGATGCAGTTTTGCGAAACTGACCATCCAATGGACGAATGCCTTCATCTATTACAGCTGGTGCCTTGCCCTTTCCATCAACTGAGGAATATGTCTGCTTGAGGACTTCAATTGGGGGCAAGTAGCTGAGGTGATTCTGGAAATCAGCTTTGTAGTTGAGTGAAGACCTTGTCCTGAGGAATCTCATAATCCAAGGTGCATAAGGCTTCAGCTCAAATGGAGATAGTGCAACATTTGTCATAGTCCTCATGAAGAAATCGTGATAATTGACAGGAATACCATGAACGATGTTGAATACCAGATTCTTCATGATGCCAACAATTTCCTCATCAGATGAGTCATGGCCTTTGATAGGACTGATTGTCCTTGTAAGAATACGATAGACAGTTCTGGGCACGTACATCAATTCCTTCACAAGGAATTTGGTTCTTGGTGCTTGACCTGGCCTCAAAGGTTTCATCAGCACCTGCATGTAATGATGTGTGAGCTCAGGTTCACTGTAGATGCAGTGAGCTTCTTCAAGGGGAGGACTGAGTGGTAGAGCATGAAGCAATTCAGAGGCTGGTGCAGTGTAGTGAGTGTTTTCAGACATCTAGTCCAGCACCCATGAATTCACATCTTCAGCATCTCCGGTGATGTGCAACATTGCATAGAATTGAAGAATCCGTTCTTCATTCCAATCGCAGATGTCAGAGCAAAAGTTTAACAGTCCAGCGTCGTGAAGAACACTAAGGACTGGTGCGAAGCACGACAGAGATTCCATGTCCACGTGAGGAATATGCTCATGATAGAAGATTTTCTCCTTGTTGAACAGCACTGAGGAATAGAAATTGGCTTGACTAGCAGTCCAGAAACGCCTCTTCCTAATGCGAGCAGAGTTATATGGGTTGTAATCTTCGAAGAATACGTGCTCGTCGAAGAAATCATCAGCCTTGAATTTTTGCTTGCGTGAGAATGGATCCTTTGTCTTCGGCAGAGGAGTGTCAGTGAGTTGCATCACGACCTCGGGAATCTTAATCGCAGGTTCTTCAGGCTGAGGAATTTCTGGTTCCTCCTCAGTGGCAGTCTGCGTTGTTGGTTGTTCAGCAGCAGCAGTTTTTTCAGCGCTAGTGGCTGGAATTTCCTCATGGACAGATGCAGTGGGATGAGTTTCTTCAGAGCCCATTTGAATAGTTGGTGCAGGCGACTGAGGTATTTGCTGCAGTGGTGTGAACATTGGAGAGTTTGGATGCTGACTTTCCCAGAATTCATCACTGATTACGGGTGTGGAGCAGCCAACGTCCACATCTTCATCTTCCATTTCTTCAACACCAGCCTCTTCAGCTGTGAACTGAGGCATGGGCAAGGAGATGATAGGTGTTGAAGGGATCGCATCCACTTCAATTTCTTCATTCAACGGCTCAGGCGAAGTAGCAGAAGGAGTTTCTTCATCAGATCCGCTGGGGATCCAAAAGCAGTGGCACCTCTGTTCCTTTGGCTCTAGCGGCCCTGACTTGCCTGTCTCTGATGATTTCTGCAAGTTCATCATCATCAGCTTCGTCTTCTCCAGACAGCACTTGGAAAGCGACTTGTTTCTTTTGAGGACTTGGGCGAGGACCTCGTCCAGCAGTGGCCTTTGTCTTCAGCAGTGAGGGGCCAGCTGAGGAACATGGTGCAGCTGAGGAACTAGCTGAGACACCTGAGGCAATGGAGATGCCTGCAGTCCTTTGGCATGAGGCGAGATGCACAGGTGTTGAGGATTTAGTCGGAACAACTGAGGGCTTTGGTGGAGGAGCTGAGAACTTTGGAGGAACAGGAGTAGCATGAGGAATTGGCCGTGAGGGCTTTGAGGATTCTGGCCGTGAGGGCATTACTGAGGAACTTGGCCTTGAGGGCATTGTTGGTGAAGCACTTGGCTTGCACGCAGGCTTCTTTGACGTAGCCTTCTTTGGCTTGATAGCAAAGGCCTCAGCAGAGGCAGCAGCAGTAGCAGAGTCTTCATTGGATTTCCTCACTGCTTCTTTGGCTTGCTTAGCCAACTTGGCTTGGCGCTTGGCCCATTCATCAGGATAGTCCTCACCGCGCTTGAGGCTGGTGGGATCAGCGATTTGACCAGCTGCCAATGGAGCTCTTGGGCATGGAGGATTGAGTGTGAATTTCTCCATGTACTTTGGAGTTACATACATGTACTCCCTCCACTCTCTTGCCCATCTCCTTTCTATTTTTTGAATGCTCACCTTGCGCTCATTCTTGGTTTCCTCAGTAGGTGTGCAGTACCCAGCATATATTTCATCAGGGATCTCAAACGCTGTATTGACCTCAGGCCTCATTCCTCCCTTCTGTGGTTTCTTACCGTCAGCCATTTTCTTCAGTTGAGGAATTTGGACAATTGAATTCTCTGAAGAAGTATGCAACTTTTCTTTGAGGAACGCTTCAAATGAGTTAAGTTGATGAGAACCTAGTGATTCAGCAGCTGACATGTGTACCTGTGAACAGAGTAAAGTTGCGAGAAATTTGGAGAGGTCATATGCGTTCTCAGAGGGGTTTTCAAAAAGAACAAGTTTGAGGAATTTGACCAGATGAGTCTTGAAGAATTTCACTAAGCGTTCTTTGTCTTAGGTTCCAGAGTTGTATAGATCGAAGATCCACACAATTGAGGAATCTTGAAGAAAAATGATGCTTAGAGAAACGAATCAAGAACAGATGACTTGTGAGGTGTTTAGTGTGTGAAGCTATGAAGAAAAACACCTTTGAAGATTTTGAAGATAATCATTCGAATCAACGTGGGCAGTAAAAGTAACTTTTAATTACCCTAGACGAAGAACACGACGAACAGTGAGGTGTAGAGATGAAGTTCGTCTGTGTAGATCTTCCACTCCCTAACTCGGCAGAGGAAGACGGCTACGGCAGCGACGGAGTGAAGATTTCTGCAGTCGGCGACGAGGTCGAGGCAGTGAAGCTCTTCCTCACCGGCGGTGATGAAGTAGCGGCGGCGCTAGGGTTTGAGAAGCTCGAGCTGGAGAGAGAGATCTAGCGGTGTAAAAGAAGTGAGGTAGGGAAGGAGGGATATTTATAGCCACGGTGAAAAACTGCTCGCCCAAAGAAATTGGACGAACGTGCCCCTGAATCTTCTCATTCGCATGACATGTGTCACCCATGTAGTGAGAAGTGGAGATCATGTTAGATCATGGGTGAGTGGATAAGTATATCGTGGGATGCGGAACGGTTTGAGCGGCAAAGCCGAAAATTTAGATAAGATAGGTTTTAAAGTTCCATTCAAAATTTCTTCAGCTGACAAGGACACAGTGAAGATTTTGAACGCGTTTCAAATAGAACGCACATGAAGAATTTGTGAATAGATTGGGTTGAGTATAGCATAGAGGGGAAGGGTCCGATCACATTCACTTAGCAGAAAAACCAACTTGAAGAATTAGCAATAAGTGAATGTTATAAAGGACATAAACTCATATATATATAGCCAATGAAGAAAAATGACGGAAACAGTGAAGACAATGCAAAGTTGAAGAATATGAATAATTGAGGAATTTCAACTTTTGGTGGTGGTGTGACCCACCGTATAAGAATGATGATTTCAGACACCGCGTACAATTATCGTAGGGTTCTAAGAATCAAATTCTTCATTAATTTCTTCACACTAAGAGTGTTGTTCTTCATTGAATTGAAGAAAAACGTTTCTTCATGTGATGCAGATCTAAGTCATCAATTTTGCATAAGTGTTAGGATGAGTGTCCTTTTCAAAGAACATTCGAAGATTCTAGGATATTTAGCTCACACCGCAACTTGCTAAATCTCTTCTCATCCAAGGGCTTTGTGAAGATATCGGCTAGCTGTTCTTCAGTCTTCACATGCTCAATAGAAATGTTGCCCTTCAACACATGATCACGAAGAAAATGATGACGAATCTGAATGTGCTTTGTCTTCGAGTGCTAAACTGGGTTGTGAGCAATCTTGATGGCACTCTCATTGTCACAGTAGAGAGGCACATTCTTCATATTGACGTCGTAGTCCTTGAGAGTTTGCTTCATCCATAGCAATTGGGCACAGCAAGAACCAGCGGCAATGTACTCAGCTTCAGCAGTAGATAGTGATACGCAGTTATGTTTCTTCGAGGACCAACAAACCAAAGATCGTCCGAGGAAATGACATGTACCAAATGTTGACTTGCGGTCCACACGATCACCAGCATAGTCAGAGTCAGAATATCCAATGAGATCAAAAGCCGAGCCCTTGGGGTACCATAATCCAAGTGTTGGTGTGTGAGCTAGATATCGAAGAATATGCTTCACATCCTTATGGTGTGATTCCTTCGGTGTAGCTTGAAATCAGGCACACATGCAAACACTAAGCATTATATCTGGCCTAGATGCACATAAGTACAATAAAGAGCCAATCATGGAGCGGTATACCTTATGATCAAAGTCAATACCATTTTCATCAGTGCACAGATGGCCATTTGTGGGCATAGGAATTTTGACGCCTTTGCAGTCTTGCATGCCGAATTTCCTCAGTACATCCTTGAGGTATTTCTCCTGAGATATGAATATGCCATTGCATTGTTGACAAATTTGAAGTCCTAAGAAGAATTTCAGGTCTCCCATCATAGACATTTGATATTCTTCACTCATCATATAGGCAAATTCATCACTATAACGATGGTCAGTACAGCCAAAGATAATATCATCAACATATATTTGGCACACAAACAATTCACCATCATAAGATTTAGTGAAAAGAGTAGGGTCGAGTGAACCAGGTTTGAAGCCTTTCTTCATGAGGAATTCCTTCAAAGTATCATACCACGCCCATGGGACCTGCTTGAGGCCATAGAGGGCCTTGTTGAGTCTGAAGACTTTGTCAGGATTCTTTGGATCTTCAAAACCTGGGGGTTGAGCAACATATACTTCTTCCTCAAGATTACCATTGAGGAATGTACTTTTCACATCCATTTGATATAAAGTGATATCATGATGGTTAGCATAAGCAAGTAATATGTGAATAGCCTCAAGTCTAACAACAGGTGCAAAAGTTTCATCGAAATCAATTCCTTCAACCTGTGTGTAGCCTTGAGCTACAAGCCGTGCCTTATTCCTCACCACAAGGTGGTTTTCATCTTGCTTGTTGCGGTAGATCCACTTTGTGCCAATGATATTATGCTTGCGAGGATCTCGACGTTTGACCAGTTCCCAGACATTGTTGAGCTCGAACTGATGTAATTCTTCTTGCATGGCCTGAATCCACTCAGGCTTCGGAAATGCTTCATCTACCTTAGTGGGCTCTGTAATAGAGACAAAAGCATAGTGCCCACAAAAGTTAGATAAATGTGAAGCTTTTGAGCGTGTGAGAGGACCTGGCGCTTTGATGTCATTGATGATCTTTTCAACTTGCACTTCTTTTGCAATACGAGGATGAGCTGGTTGCCGTTGAAGAATTTGATCAGCGTTTTCTTCAGCACCATTTTCTTCAGCATTTTCTTCAGGTGCATTAGCTCGATGTTCTTCATGTTCTGGAATGAATTCTTCAGCAGATTCTTCAGTGGGAATGACATCCTCAGTAGCCTTGAACTTGATAGTTTCCTCTGGTGCTGGTTCATCTATCACAGTAGGTAGGTGCTCTCTTTGCGAGCCATTAGTTGAAGGAAATATGCCCTAGAGGCAATAATAAAGTTATTATTTATTTCCTTATAATCATGATAAAGGTTTATTATTCATGCTAGAATTGTATTAACCGGAAACATAATACATGTGTGAATACATAGACAAAAAAAGTGTCACTAGTATGCCTCTACTTGACTAGCTCGTTAATCAAAGATGGTTATGTTTCCTAACCATGAACAATAAGTTGTTATTTGATTAACGGGATCACATCATTAAGAGAATGATCTGATTGACATGACCCATTCCATTAGCTTAGCACCCGATCGTTTAGTATGTTGCTATTGCTTTCTTCATGACTTGTACATGTTCCTATAACTATGAGATTATGCAACTCCTGTTTACCGGAGGAACACTTTGGGTACTACCAAACGTCACAACGTAATTGGGTGATTATAAAGGAGTACTATAGGTGTCTCCAAAGGTACATGTTGGGTTGCCGTATTTCGAGATTAGGTTTTGTCACTCCGATTGTCGGAGAGGTATCTCTGGGCCCTCTCGGTAATACACATCACTTAAGCCTTGCAAGCATTGCAACTAAATGAGTTGGTTGCAGGATGATGTATTACAGAACGAGTAAAGAGACTTGCCGGTAACGAGATTGAACTAGGTATTGGAATACCGACGATCGAATCTCGGGCAAGTAACATACCGATGACAAAGGGAACAACCTATGTTGTTATGCGGTCTGACCGATAAAGATCTTCGTAGAATATGTAGGAGCCAATATGGGCATCCAGGTCCCGCTATTGGTTATTGACCGGAGACGTGTCTCGGCCATGTCTACATTGTTCTCGAACCCGTAGGGTCCGCACGCTTAAGGTTACGATGACAGTTATATTATGAGTTTATGCATTTTGATGTACCGAAGGTTGTTCGGAGTCCCGAATGTGATCACGGACATGACGAGGAGTCTCGAAATGGTCGAGACATAAAGATTGATATATTGGAAGCCTATATTTGGACATCAGAAGTGTTCCGGGTGAAATCGGGATTTTACCGGAGTACCGGGAGGTTACCGGAACCCCCCCGGGAGCCATATGGGCATTAATGGGCTTTAGTGGAAAGGAGAAAGGGGCAGCCCAATGTGGCCGCGCGCCTCCCCCCTCCCCTAGTCCTATTAGGACTAGGAGAGGTGGCCGGCCCCCCTCTCCCTCTTTCCCCCTCGGGGAATCCTAGTCCAACTAGGATTGGGGGGGGGGAGTCCTACTCCCGGGAGGAGTAGGACTCCTCCTGCGCCCACCTCCTGGCCGGCGGCCCCCTCCCCCTTGGATCCTTTATATACTGAGGCAGAGGCACCCCAGAAACACACAAGTTGATCCACGTGATCTATTCCTTAGCCGTGTGCGGTGCCCCCAGCCACCATAGTCCTCGATAATACTATAGCGGAGTTTAGGCGAAGCCCTGCTGCTGTAGTGCATCAAGATCGTCACCACGCCGTCGTGCTGACGGAACTCTTCCCCGTCACTTTGCTGGATCGGAGTCCGGGGATCGTCATCGAGCTGAACGTGTGCTCGAACTCGGAGGTGCCGTAGTTTTGGTGCTTGATCGGTTGGATCGTGAAGACGTACGACTACTTCCTCTACGTTGTGTCAACGCTTCCGCAGTCGGTCTGCGTGGGTACGTAGACAGCACTCTCCCCTCTCGTTGCTATGCATCACATGATCTTGTGTGTGCGTAGGATTTTTTTTGAAATTACTACGAAACCCAACAGTGGCATCCGAGCCCAGGTTATTTATGTTGATGTTATATGCACGAGTAGAACACAAGTGAGTTGTGGGCGATATAAGTCATACTGCCTACCAGCATGTCATACTTTGGTTCGGCGGCATTGTTGGACGAGACGACCCGGACCAACATTACGCGTACGCTTACGCGAGACCGGTTCCCCCAACGTGCTTTGCACATAGGTGGCTTGCGGGCGACTGTCTCTCCAACTTTAGTTGAACCAAGTATGGCTACGCCCGGTCCTTGCGAAGGTTAAAACGGAGTCTATTTGACAAACTATCGTTGCGGTTTTGATGCGTAGGTGAGATTGGTTCTTGCTTAAGCCCGTAGCAGCCACGTAAAACTTGCAACAACAAAGTAGAAGACGTCTAACTTGTTTTTGCATGGCATGTTGTGATGTGATATGGTCAAAACATGATGCCGAATTTTATTGTATGAGATGATCATGTTTTGTAACCGAGTTATCGGCGACTGGCAGGAGCCTTATGGTTGTCGTTTTATTGTATGCAATGAAATCGTGATGTAATGCTTTACTTTATTACTAAGCGATAGTGATAGTCGTGGAAGCACAAGCTTGGCGAGACGACAACGATGCTATGATGGAGATCAAGGTGTCACACCGGTGATGATGGTGATCACGACGGTGCTTCGGAGATGGAGATCACAAGCACGAGTTGATGATGGCCATATCATATCACTTATATTGATTGCATGTCATGTTTATCCTTTTATGCATCTTATCTTGCTTTGATTGACGGTAGCATTATAAGATGATCTCTCACTAAATTATCAAGAAGTGTTCTCCCTGAGTATGCACCGTTGCGAAAGTTCTTCGTGCTGAGACACCACGTGATGATCGGGTGTGATAGGTTCTACGTTCAAATACAACGGGTGCAAAACAGTTGCACACGCGGAATACTCAGGTTATACTTGATGAGCCAAGCATATACAGATATGGCCTCGGAACACGGAGACCGAAAGGTCGAGCGTGAATCATATAGTAGATATGATCAACATAACGATGTTCACCATTGAAAACTACTCCATCTCACGTGATGATCGGTTATGGTTTAGTTGATTTGGATCACGTAATCACTTAGAGGATTAGAGGGATGTCTATCTAAGTGGGAGTTCTTTAATTAATTTGATTAACTGAACTTAAATTTATCATGAAACTTAGTACCTGATTAGCATCTTGCTTGTTTATGTTTGATTGTAGATAGATGGCTCGTGTTGTTGTTCCGTTGAATTTTAATGTGTTCCTTGAGAAAGCAAAGTTGAAAGATGATGGTAGCAATTACACGGACTGGGTCCGTAACTTGAGGATTATCCTCATTGCTGCATAGAAGAATTACGTCCTGGAAGCACCACTGGGTGCCAGGCCTGCTGCAGGAGCAACGCCGGATGTTATGAACGTCTGGCAGAGCAAAGCTGATGACTACTCGATAGTTCAGTGTGCCATGCTTTACGGCTTAGAATCGGGACTTCAATGATGTTTTGAACGTCATGGAGCATATGAGATGTTCCAGGAGTTGAAGTTAATATTTCAAGCAAATGCCCGGATTGAGAGATATGAAGTCTCCAATAAGTTCTATAGCTGCAAGATGGAGGAGAACAGTTCTGTCAGTGAGCATATACTCAAAATGTCTGGGTATAATAATCACTTGATTCAATTGGGATTTAATCTTCCAGATGATTGCGTCATTGACAGAATTCTTCAATCACTGCCACCAAGCTACAAGAGCTTCATGATGAACTATAATATGCAAGGGATGAACAAGACTATTCCCGAGCTCTTCGCGATGCTGAAAGCTGCGGAGGTAGAAATCAAGAAGGAGCATCAAGTGTTGATGGTCAACAAGACCACTAGTTTCAAGAAAAAGGGCAAAGGGAAGAAGAAGGGGAACTTCAAAAAGAACGGCAAGAAAGTTGCTACTCAAGAGAAGAAACCCAAACCTGGACCTAAGCCTGAAACTGAGTGCTTCTATTGGAAGCAGACTGGTCACTGGAAGCGGAACTGCCCCAAGTATTTGGCGGATAAGAAGGATGGCAAGGTGAACAAAGGTATATGTGATATACATGTTATTGATGTGTACCTTACTAATGCTCGCAGTAGCACCTGGGTATTTGATACTGGTTATGTTGCTAATATTTGCAACTCGAAACAGGGACTACGTATCAAGCGAAGATTGGTTAAGGACGAGGTGATGATGCGCGTGGGAAACGGTTCCAAAGTCGATGTGATCGCAGTCGGCACGCTACCTCTACATCTACCTTCGGGATTAGTATTAGACCTAAATAATTGTTATTTGGTGCTAGCGTTAAGCATGAACATTATTTCTGGATCTTGTTTGATGCGAGACGGTTATTCATTTAAATCAGAGAATAATGGTTGTTCTATTTATATGAGTAATATCTTTTATGGTCATGCACCCTTGAAGAGTGGTCTATTCTTGTTGAATCTCGGTAGTAGTAACACACATATTCATAATGTTGAAGCCAAAAGATGCAGAGTTGATAATGATAGTGCAACTTATTTGTGGAACTACCGTTTAGGTCATATCGGTGTAAAGCGCATGGAGAAACTCCATTCTTATGGACTTTTGGAACCACTTGATTATGAATCACTTGGTACTTGCGAACCGTGCCTCATGGGCAAGATGACCAAAACGCCGTTCTCCGGTACTATGGAGAGAGCAACAGATTTGTTGGAAATCATACATACAGATGTATCTGGTCCGATGAATATTGAGGCTCGTGGCGGATATCGTTATTTTCTCACCTTCATAGATGATTTAAGCAGATATGGGTATATTTACTTAATGAAACACAAGTCTGAAACATTTGAAAAGTTCAAAGAATTTCAGAGTGAAGTTGAAAATCATCATAACAAGAAAATAAAGTTTCTACGATCTGATCGTGGAGGAGAATATTTGAGTTACGAGTTTGGTGTACATTTGAAAAATTGTGGAATAGTTTTGCAACTCACGCCACCCGGAACACCTCAGCGTAATGGTGTGTCCGAACGTCGTAATCGTACTTTACTGGATATGGTACGATCTATGATGTCTCTTACTGATTTACCGCTATCATTTTGGGGATACGCTCTAGAGACGGCTGCATTCACATTAAATAGGGCACCATCAAAATCCGTTGAGACGACGCCTTATGAACTGTGGTTTGGCAAGAAACCAAAGTTGTTGTTTCTGAAAGTTTGGGGCTGCGATGCTTATGTGAAAAAACTTCAACCTGATAAGCTCGAACCCAAATCGAAGAAATGTGTCTTCATAGGATATCCAAAGGAAACTATTGGATACACCTTCTATCACAGATCTGAAGGCAAGACTTTTGTTGCTAAATTCGGAAACTTTCTGGAGAAGGAGTTTCTCTCGAAAGAAGTGAGTGGGAGGAAAGTAGAACTTGACGAGGTAACTGTACCTGCTCCCTTATTGGAAAGTAGTACATCACAGAAAACTGTTTCTATGACACCTACACTAGTTAGTGAGGAAGCTAATGATAATGATCATGAAACTTCAGAACAAGATACTACTGAACCTCGTAGATCAACCAGAGCAAGATCCGCACCAGAGTGGTATGGTAATCTCATTCTAGAAGTCATGCTACTAGATCATGATGAACCTACGAACTATGAAGAAGTGATGGTGAGCCCAGATTCCGCAAAGTGGCTTGAAGCCATGAAATCTGAGATGGGATCCATGTATGAGAACAAAGTCTGGACTTTGGTTGACTTGCCCGATGATCGGCAAGCAATTGAGAATAAATGGATCTTCAGGAAGAAGACTGACGCTGACGGTAATATCACTGTCTACAAAGCTCGACTTGTCGCAAAAGGTTTTCGGCAAGTTCAAGGGATTGACTACGATGAGACCTTCTCACCCGTAGCGATGCTTAAGTCTGTCCGAATCATGTTAGCAATTGCTGCATTTTATGATTATGAAATTTGGCAGATGGATATCAAAACTGCATTCCTGAATGGATTTCTGGAAGAAGAGTTGTATATGATGCAACCGGAAGGTTTTGTCGATCCAAAGGGAGCTAACAAAGTGTGCAAGCTCCAGCGATCCATTTATGGACTGGTGCAAGCCTCTCAGAGTTGGAATAAATGCTTTGATAGTGTGATCAAAGCATTTGGTTTTATACAGACTTTCGGAGAAGCCTGTATTTACAAGAAAGTGAGTGGGAGCTCTGTAGCATTTCTGATATTATATGTAGATGACATATTACTAATTGGAAATGATATAGAATTTCTGGATAGCATAAAGGGATACTTGAATAAGAGTTTTTCAATGAAAGACCTCGGTGAAGCTGCTTACATATTAGGCATAAAGATCTATAGAGATAGATCAAGACGCTTAATTGGACTTTCACAAAGCACATACCTTGACAAGATTTTGAAGAAGTTCAAAATGGATCAAGCAAAGAAAGGATTCTTGCCTGTGTTACAAGGTGTGAAGTTGAGTAAGACTCAATGCCCGACCACTGCAGAAGATAGAGAGAATATGAAAGATGTTCCCTATGCATCAGCGATAGGATCTATCATGTATGCAATGCTGTGTACCAGACCTGATGTGTGCCTTGCTATTAGTCTAGCAGGGAGGTACCAAAGTAATCCAGGAGTGGATCATTGCACAGCGGTCAAGAACATCCTGAAATACCTGAAAAGGACTAAGGATATGTTTCTCGTATATGGAGGTGACAAAGAGCTCACCGTAAAAGGTTACATTGATGCAAGCTTTGACACTGATCCGGACGATTCTAAATCGCAAACCGGATACGTGTTTACATTAAACGGTGGAGCTTTCAGTTGGTGCAGTTCTAAACAAAGCGTCGTAGCGGGATCCACATGTGAAGCGGAGTACATAGCTGCTTCGGAAGCAGCAAATGAAGGAGTCTGGATGAAGGAGTTCATATCCGATCTAGGTGTCATACCTAGTGCATCGGGTCCAATGAAAATCTTTTCTGACAATACTGGTGCAATTGCCTTGGCAAAGGAATCCAGATTTCACAAGAGAACCAAGCACATCAAGAGACGCTTCAATTCCATCCGGGATCTAGTCCAGGTGGGAGACATAGAGATTTGCAAGATACATACGGATCTGAATGTTGCAGACCCGTTGACTAAGCCTCTTCCACGAGCAAAACATGATCAGCACCAAGGCTCCATGGGTGTTAGAATCATTACGGTGTAATCTAGATTATTGACTCTAGTGCAAGTGGGAGACTGAAGGAAATATGCCCTAGAGGCAATAATAAAGTTATTATTTATTTCCTTATAATCATGATAAAGGTTTATTATTCATGCTAGAATTGTATTAACCGGAAACATAATACATGTGTGAATACATAGACAAACAAAGTGTCACTAGTATGCCTCTACTTGACTAGCTCATTAATCAAAGATGGTTATGTTTCCTAACCATGAACAATAAGTTGTTATTTGATTAACGGGATCACATCATTAAGAGAATGATCTGATTGACATGACCCATTCCATTAGCTTAGCACCCGATCGTTTAGTATGTTGCTATTGCTTTCTTCATGACTTATACATGTTCCTATATCTATGAGATTATGCAACTCCTGTTTACCGGAGGAACACTTTGGGTACTACCAAACGTCACAACATAACTGGGTGATTATAAAGGAGTACTATAGGTGTCTCCAAAGGTACATGTTGGGTTGGCGTATTTCGAGATTAGGTTTTGTCACTCCGATTGTCGGAGAGGTATCTCTGGGCCCTCTCGGTAATACACATCACTTAAGCCTTGCAAGCATTGCAACTAAGTGAGTTGGTTGCAGGATGATGTATTACAGAACGAGTAAAGAGACTTGCCGGTAACGAGATTGAACTAGGTATTGGAATACCGACAATCGAATCTCGGGCAAGTAAAATACCGATGACAAAGGGAACAACGTATGTTGTTATGCGGTCTGACCGATAAAGATCTTCGTAGAATATGTAGGAGCCAATATGGGCATCCAGGTCCGCTATTGGTTATTGACCGGAGACGTGTCTCGGCCATGTCTACATTGTTCTCGAACCCGTAGGGTCCGCAACGCTTAAGGTTACGATGACAGTTATATTATGAGTTTATGCATTTTGATGTACCAAAGGTTGTTCGGAGTCCCGGATGTGATCACGGACATGACGAGGAGTCTCGAAATGGTCGATACATAAAGATTGATATATTGGAAGCCTATATTTGGACATCGGAAGTGTTCCGGGTGAAATCGGGATTTTACCGGAGTACCGGGAGGTTACCGGAACCCCCCGGGAGCCATATGGGCCTTAATGGGCTTTAGTGGAAAGGAGAAAGGGGAAGCCCAATGTGGCCGCGCGCCTCCCCCTCCCCTAGTCTATTAGGACTAGGAGAGGTGGCCGGCCCCCCTCTCCCTCTTTCCCCCGCGGGAATCCTAGTCCCAACTAGGATTGGGGGGGGGGTCCTACTCCCGGGAGGAGTAGGACTCCTCCTGCGCCCACCTCCTGGCCGCGGCCCCCTCCCCCTTGGCTCCTTTATATACTGAGGCAGAGGCACCCCAGAAACACACAAGTTGATCCACGTGATCTATTCCTTAGCCGTGTGCGGTGCCCCCAGCCACCATAGTCCTCGATAATACTATAGCGGAGTTTAGGCGAAGCCCTGCTGCTGTAGTGCATCAAGATCGTCACCACGCCGTCGTGCTGACGGAACTCTTCCCCGTCACTTTGCTGGATCGGAGTCCGGGGATCGTCATCGAGCTGAACGTGTGCTCGAACTCGGAGGTGCCGTAGTTTCGGTGCTTGATCGGTTGGATCGTGAAGACGTACGACTACTTCCTCTACGGTGTGTCAACGCTTCTGCAGTCGGTCTGCGTGGGTACGTATACAGCACTCTCCCCTCTTGTTGCTATGCATCACATGATCTTGCGTGTGCGTAGAATTTTTTTTGAAATTACTACGAAACCCAACATTAGTTTCATCGAACCGCACATCTATAGTTTCAACAACCTTGTGAAGAACGTTGTTGAAGACTCTGTAGGTGTGCGAGTCCTTTCCGTGCAAATTTTGAGTTGTGATGAGGATATCTTATCCAACATTTAGCACCGAAGACTTTGAAATTGTAACGCCCTCGA
Organism: Triticum aestivum; assembly: GCF_018294505.1. Lineage (NCBI taxonomy): Eukaryota > Viridiplantae > Streptophyta > Magnoliopsida > Poales > Poaceae > Triticum > Triticum aestivum. Next base: position 654,892,778 of record NC_057797.1, read on the forward strand.
TGCGGCTATATCTCCCACGTGTCGAAGCATGACTTAGAGGCATAACCGCATTGAAAGCAATGTCGCAAGTGAGGTAATCTTCACACAATCCATGTAATACATAAGGGAAAGAGATACAAAGGTCCCCGATCGACCCCAACTGGGCTCCACTACTGATCAACTAGAACAAAACAACACAAAGAACAAGATCTTCAACGAGCTCCTCCTTGAGCTTGGTTGTGTCACCTGCTCGGTAACATAGGCACCTGCAAACTGGTTTTGGAAGTATCTGTGAGCCACGGGGACTCAGCAATCTCGCACCCGCGAGATCAAGACTATTTAAGCTTATAGGAAGGATGGAGTAATGAGGTGGAGCTGCAGCAAGCGACTAGCATATATGGTGGCTACAATCGCAAAAGAGAGCGAGAAGAGAGAGCAAAGCACGGTCGATAAAAGTATGATCAAGAAGTGATCCTATAGCAACCTACGTCAAGCATAACTCCAACACCGTGTTCACTTCCCGGACTCCGCCGAGAAGAGACCATCACGGTTACACACGCGGTTGATGTATTTTAATTAAGGTCAACTTCGGGTTTTCTACAACCGGACGTTAACAAATTCCCATCTGCCCATAACCGCGGGCACGGCTTTCGAAAGTTCAAATACCCTGCAGGGGTGTCCCAACTTAGCCCATGACAAGCTCTCACGGTCAACGAAGGAATAGACCTCCACCCGAGACGTTCCGATCAGACTCGGTATCCCGGTACAACAAGACATTTCGACAGGGTAAAACTAAACCAGCAACACCGCCCGAATGTGCCGACAAATCCCGATAGGAGCTGCACATATCTCTTTCTCAGGGCACACTCAGATGAGCAATCCGTACAACTAAAACCAAACCTCGAGTTTCCCCGAGGGGGCGCTGCACAGGGCTCTAGTTCGGACCAACACTCAGAGGAGCACTGGCCCGGGGGGGTTAGAATAAAGATGACCCTTGAGTCTGCAGAACCCAAGGGAAGGTGGTAGGTTGTTAGTGCAAATGGTAAAACCAATGTTGGGCATTGCTGGAGGAGCTTTACTTAAGGCGAACTGTCAAGGGGTTCCCATTATAGCCCAACCGTGTAAGGAACGCAAAATCCGGGAACATAACACCGATATGACGGAAACTAGGGCGGCAAGAGTGGAACAAAACACCAGGCATAAGGCCGAGCCTTCCACCCTTTACCAAGTATATAGATGCATTAATTAAATAAGATATATTGTGATATCCCAACAAGTAAACATGTTCCAACAAGGAACAACATCTCCATGTTCCAACAAGGAACAAACTTCAATCTTCACCTGCAACTAACAATGCTATAAGAGGGGCTAAGCAAAGCGGTAACATAGCCAAACAACGGTTTGCTAGGACATGGTGGGTTAGAGGTTTGACATGGCAATTTGGGAGGCTGACAAGCAAATGGTAGGCATCGTAGCATTGGCATGGCAAAAGAGCGAGCAAACTAGCATAGCAAAGATAGTAGTGATTTCGAGGGTATGATCATCTTGCCTGAGATCCCGCAAGGAAGAAGAACGAATCCATGAAGAAGACAAACGGATGTAGTCGAACGAATCCTCACAACTCCGGAACGAAACCGAAGCTAACGAGAGAAGCAACCCGGAAAGAAACAAACAACATAGTAAACACACAAGCATAAACAAGTCATGATGCACAAACAAGTATGATGCATGTCCGGTTTAATGAGGCATGGCATGGCAAAGTGCAACAAACAAAACTACAAGTTAAGTGGAGCTCAATATGCAACGAGGTGCATGTTGACGGAACACCACATCAATCATTTAGTTATCTCTCATTTAAGCTACCCAACAATATTAATTGTTGTTAAACATGGCAAGAGGTGAAGCATAATATAAACTATACCATCTAAACAATTTAAATGGGGCCGGATATAAAAACAACAAATCTGGTAAATCCTCATATGCATTTAGCAATTTAATGCAACAACAAGTTTAAACATTTTAAATGTTGTTATCATGATGCGGATGACATATACAAGTTTTATGCAATTTTATGAAAATGTTGACATGAGCATGTTATGAAGCATTTGGTCACCATGGCGGAACAAAAAGGGTGCCACGGCGGCGAAACAAAAATGGTGCCACGGCAACATTCCGGTCCTGGTAACTCATGGAGATACCGGTGCAAAAGGAGGCGTGCGGATGTGCGCAACATGCTAGAGATGGTGGGGTGCTCCCGACTACCGGGTTCCCACGGGTTAGTGGCATGGAAAATGAGTGACAATTCGAACATGGTGCAAACGGTGCATCTCATACATGCAAGGGCATCTCATCGCGGTCGTCGTCTCGGGGTTATACCTTGAAGCGTGCATTCGGGGTGGAACGCGTTCGTAGTGGAAGTAGTCGTTCACGGAGCGGTCGTCGTCGGAAGTAGAGGAAGTAGTCGTTCAAGCGTCCGATGGTAATAGTACTCGGTCGTTTCGAAGAGGTACTTGGGGTCATTCGAACTTGCCGATCTCGTCATCTCGAAGGGGTACTTGACGTTCTTAGCGATTCCGAAGACGAGGTAGAGGTACACTTGTTGTAGGGGTACTTGTCGGATCCACGGCGACGGTAGAGGTACAAATGTTCTCGCGGTACTTGTCGGTCCAGTCTTGGTGTAGATGTACATCGCAAACGTAGTGGTATTCGCGGACTTCGGTGCCGGTAGTCGTACACGGTTCGTAGGGGTACTTAGCGTTCTTGGTGATTCCGAAGAAGGCGGTAGATGTACTCGGCGAATCCACAAGGCGTGCACGGGTTGAAGTGGAACTCTTGACAAAATCCACGGGACTGACTTGGCATGCAACAAGCACGGCGCGATGGGCATGAAGGGCGGCGCTGGTTCTCTGCTCCAACGAAGCAGAACGACGGGCGAGCGGGCGGCCGACCTGGTGTCTTAGAGCAGCGTGCAAAGGCGGTGGTGAGCGACCGGATCGGAGGCAGAGGAGGTCACGGGAAGCTGGTCCGGCGGGATCCGGGCGAAGGAGGGCCGACCTGGGCGCAGGTCGCCGGATCGGGAGGCGATGGGCCTCGGCAGACCCGAGCAGAGCCAAGAGGAGGAGGTCGCGGGCGACGAGAGGGTGCAATAGTAGCTGTTGCTGTCGGTGGCGACGAACTTGGAGGCGGGGCGGCGTGCAGAGCTGCGTGAAGGAGAGGCGGGGCCATGGTAGGCCTCGTTGGCGGCGGAGCTAGGCTTCACCGGAGCAGGGGGGCCTCGGGCGTCATGGGGCGGCGCTTGGAGCTCGGGGCAGAGGAGGTGGAGAGGCGCGGGACGAGGACGAGGCAGGAAGTCGCGCGAGGTGGAGGAGGAAGGGCGAGGCCGCGGCGCTGAGGAGGTGGTGGTGCTCGCGGGCGGACGAAGCAGGGAGGCGCGATGGAGGTCGTCGACGCGGAGAAGTAGCAGGCGAGGCGCGGCCATGGCAGGACCCGACGGATCCGGACGGGGCGGCGCTGGAGGGCGACGCGAGGCAGAGAGTGGAGGGAGGAAGAGACGAGGGGGACCAAGTGGGACTGCGAGCGAGAGAGGTGGGGATCGGGCGATGGGTGCGAGCGATGCGGCGCTGGAGGGAGGACGAGGGAGATGGAGATCGAGCGGAGGGGAGGCTAGGGTTAGGTAGCGGCGTGGCTGGGCCTTGGGCCTAGGAAGACTGGGCCGGCCTGGTGGGGAGGGGAATGGCCAGAGGCCTGGCTGGGTCTCTCCCTCACTCTAATGAAAAATAAAATAGAACAGAGAAAAGAAAGAAAAGAAAGAGAGGTTTAGGGAAAGGATTTGCGCATGGAGACAATTTTTCCGGACTCACAAAAATATGCTCGTTCCAAGAAAAATAGAAAGGCCATGATTGAAAGATTTAAATTCAAACTCATTTGAATTTAATTCAAATGGGTTTGAACGGAAGTGAGGGTTTGGGAAGGTCCAAAAATGTTCGGATTTTTGGTGGAGCTCCGGAAAATGATGAAATAAATATTGGCAAGGTTGGAGACCAAACTTGAAGCAGAAAAGGAACAAAATTATTTTGTAAGTGTGTTTTGGTGATTCCAAAATAGTGGAATTTAATATAGCTCCCTAATATTGGAGGATATGTTATAAAGAGAAGTCACCATGTGAGTCCCTCGATTTAAATGGATCGAAAAATCCATACAATTTATTTAGTTGAGGTTTTAAAAAAAATTAATGATATGATGGCATGATGACATGATGCAATGCACATGATGCAAGGATGAATGCAACAAATAAAACAAATCACACGATGAAACTCGAAGTAGCTGGAAGTCTTCTGGAGCGTCGGTCTCGGGGCGTTACAACACTCCACCACTACAAGAGGATCTCGTCCCGAGATCTAGGATGGCACCGGAGAGAAATGGAAGAGGAAGAGAAGAGGTAAAACTAAGTTGCTTCTTTGACCAATGAGTGAAACCAAAGAACCTTGAGAGGTTGAACAAATTGAAAGAAAGAATACAAAGGAGATGAACGAGATTGCAAACAATCCGTTAGAAAGAGGAACAAGGAACATTACGAGAACTTGAAGGTTGCAAAGACATGAATCAAGAGTTTAATGGACAAGATAGAATTCGAAACCACTCCGGTTAAAACAAGATGAGAGGGGAAGAATTCGGGCGGTACTCCGGTTGAACACGGAAGGAATAGAACATGAACTTGAGAAGATGGGATGTTACTTGATGAAATCAACAACACACTGCCTCCGGAACTAATGAAAGAATGGCACAATGGGTAAGAAGGATTTCAAACAACTCTCCAGTTGAGGAAGGAGGGAAAACTTGATAAGATTAGAGAACTCGAATGAAAACACGACACTCCGGTTAAATGGCTAAGCAAGAAAAGAACACGATCCTCATGAATCGAGATGGTGAGTGAAAAGAGCAACGTCACAATGCCTCCGAAAGAAATAATAAAAGATATATCATTGGAATAACAGAATGGAGAAGAAAATGCCAACTTCTGCCACAAATGAGTTTGGAAAGCATCCTTGCAAAGAAGAATTGAACGGAGTTGTTGGAAAATCAACAACGAAAAGCACAATCTTGTAGTGGGCTTATGGAAAACATCTCAAGAGGTGACAACCGGCCACTAACGGAAACAATTGCTTGCTTGAGATCAACGAAGAGATGAAAACTTCTTCCACCAAGATGATAAAGAGATAACTTGGATCATTGGCAAGCACCACAAATAGCAACATTCCCAATGGAAGGCTTTTAGGTGAAATATGACACAAGATAACTCCAACAACGAGGTTGATGGATTTAAAAATAACTCATTCTTAACAACATGTGAATCATGGAACATGAACTCAAATTATCAAGAATGACATAATACCACCTCCAAAATATGGTAGAAAGAATTGCACTCCGGATTACCATATGAAGAAAGCTTGAGCTCCTTAGGAAAGAATCTCGATGAAAACTTTGAGAAGGGAATTAAATCCTTGATGAACCATCATGTAGAACCTCCATGAAGAACTCCGGTAAACAAAAGGAATGAAAAGAAAGAGAAATTGAAAACACAAGGTGAATCCTTGCAATGATTTAGATGGATCTCCGTGATAATTAGAGCTTGGAACTCCGGGAAAAAGAGAAGATGAAACAAATGAAACCGAGAATTTTAAGGGCCTCCGGAATAAAGAATTAATCACTTGGATGAACAAGAATAAGAATTATGTTATGCTTATCCTTCACCAATTAAATTGACGACAATCAACGGATTTGGCATACTACTTATTCTCGTAGAAAGGATTAAAAGAGATATAGCGTAAACTTGAGAAGGTCTTCAACGAACCACCGGTAGGATTGGAACAACGAATGAATTGATATGATGGACAAGGAAGAGAGATCTTGAAAGAACCACCGTAAGAATTGAAAATGATCGAAGTAGGGGTGCATCACCGGTAAGAATTAGTAAATGAACGAAGGTGCTTGAGACAAACTAGATACATGAGAACAAAGAGATCAAGAACTGATTAGAGGATATTCGATAGATGCACCGGCAAGATAGGAGAATGATAACTGACGGCTGAGAATGAATAAACCTGAATTGATGGACTCCGGATGACAAACTGAGAAGACTCTTGAATATCTCCTGATGGGTGAAAAGATTCTCACAATCGAAAACAATTATGAGAGGATGGCAACAAGCTAGCACCATGAATCTTGAAGAGAATAGGGCAAGATTAAAGAGAAACTCTTCTTCGGTCTTCAAATGATGAGAATGACAACGAGAAACACCACCAAGAATTATTGAGGCACACCGGAAGAATCAAAAGCGAAGAGGTTGAGCCAACTATGAAAAGAATTTGAAAGATCTTGGAGAAAAGCATTTGACTAATGATAACTCATTCTTACGTCAAACTTGGAGAAGAATTTAGGATAGCTCTGGGAAAATAGAAGAGTCAGGTAAGATCCTGGGAAAAGACCTGTGGGTTAGGGCCCACTCAAAAGAAACACCGTTGAACAATTTGAAGAAGAGATAATGCACCGGTTGAATAAAAGACTTGAATGAGAGAACATCCTCGAAAGATCTTGAACGAATGCATAGTGGAAACACGAATCTTCGAGATATCTTGAGCACTCCGGAACAATTGAATAGCGAGAGATGGATGATTAAGAGGTGCACCGGCATAAGAAAAGCATTGGAAAAAAAGAAAAGGAGTATGCTTAATACCAAAGCTTGAATTAAATCCACCGGAGAAGAAAAGAACGAGGAATGACGAACTTGAAGCTCCATTAGAATCTTCATGAGAATCACCGGATAAGAACATTGACGGAAAAGAATGGAGAAACTTCCCATCAATAAAATGGATACTTGAAGAAGAAATCTTAGTCCTTGAAGAAAAACAAAAGGGAGGGAGGGTGGGAAAAACAAAGGCAACTTGGAGACGGATGAAACAAACACCGTTGAGAAGAAGTGATAAATGATCTTGCAAATGTTGACGTGAACGGATCCACTTGAGGAGAGACACACCGGTTAAAAAAAAGGATTGACAAGACAGACTCGATGATCAAGAAGGATTAGTATTCACATAGGAATATGAGAACACCATTTGGAAAAGGTATGGAATCAACATTTGACTTCGAAGCAACTCGAATACCACAACTCAAAACAAAACAAAGGATTGGCTTGCAAAATAAGCCAGAACAAACATATGATAGAGATTTCGTCCGAAGTTTTCGTGGTGGGGCCTACACGGGCTCGATCGTACAGCACCATCATGTACAAGGCAGTGCACATGACATACGAAGCGTCCCCGAGTCGGCATAGCCAAGGACTCTTTAAGACACAACGAGACCACTGTAAAACGACCGTGAATAGGCGGACCACTAGACGTCGAACCCCAATTTCATATCATACATCCGTCGGAAAGATATCCTAAGAGCTACTTGAATTCCCACCTATGAAACTCCCGAAATTTTCAGGTTATGCAATCAGGTGTTGGGGATACAGGGGAAGCATAATATCTCACCCAAAACTAACAAATCCTACATCCAGCTGTATCCATCCTTCAACACATAACCAAGAAACCTTCGGAAATCGTCTACCTCAACCTTCGAAAAGCATCCGTTATACAAGTCATGGCAATACTCCCGTACTCACCTCAGTACTGGGTTATCGGGGTTATCTCACCAACAACTGCATAAAAGAGATTTTCGATGTCGGCGTACTAAACTCAGGTATTCCAGAACTGCAACGATAAAATTATGACGACAACACCTCAGAGCTCAACTCCCCGGGACACTTCCACTAAACCCCTGACAGGAGGCACCAAGACAATGTTCTCATCATAAAACCATCGGAACGATTCCAAGATACCCGCGTGATCCTAAAATTTTTTTAGTGAAATTTGAGAAGAGAAGAGTCAAAACTCTACGTCAGGATGCCTTACCAGAGCGATGAAGAGACTGGGGAGTAAAAAGAATTCCTAACTCTCCGATATATATAATCCTAAATGACTCAAAACATTTTTCTAGACACAACTCGGCCGCTAAAAACGATCAAGCAATGGGGCTCCTAAGGTCGGGGAAGGCTCTGATTACCAACTTGTAACGCCCTCGATGCGGCTATATCTCCCACGTGTCGAAGCACGACTTAGAGGCATAACCGCATTGAAAGCAATGTCGCAAGTGAGGTAATCTTCACACAACCCATGTAATACATAAGGGAAAGAGATACATAGTTGGCTTACAATCGCCACTTCACACAATTACATGAATAAAGCATTACATCATCCAGATACAATCAAGGTCCGACTACGGAACCAAAATAAAAGAAGAACCCCAAATGCGACAAAGGTCCCCGATCGACCCCAACTGGGCTCCACTACTGATCAACTAGAACGAAACAACACAAAGGACAAGATCTTCATCGAGCTCCTCCTTGAGCTTGGTTGCGTCACCTGCTCGGTAACATAGGCACCTGCAAACTGGTTTTGGAAGTATCTGTGAGCCACGGGGACTCAGCAATCTCGCACCCGCGAGATCAAGACTATTTAAGCTTATAGGAAGGATGGAGTAATGAGGTGGAGCTGCAGCAAGCGACTAGCATATATGGTGGCTACAATCGCAAAAGAGAGCGAGAAGAGAGAGCAAAGCACGGTCGATAAAAGTATGATCAAGAAGTGATCCTATAGCAACCTACGTCAAGCATAACTCCAACACCGTGTTCACTTCCCGGACTCCGCCGAGAAGAGACCATCACGGTTACACACGCGGTTGATGTATTTTAATTAAGGTCAACTTCGGGTTTTCTACAACCGGACGTTAACAAATTCCCATCTGCCCATAACCGCGGGCACGGCTTTCGAAAGATAATACCCTGCAGGGGTGTCCCAACTTAGCCCATGACAAGCTCTCACGGTCAACGAAGGAATAGACCTCCACCCGAGACGTTCCGATCAGACTCGGTATCCCGGTACAACAAGACATTTCGACAGGGTAAAACTAAACCAGCAACACCGCCCGAATGTGCCGACAAATCCCGATAGGAGCTGCACATATCTCTTTCTCAGGGCACACTCAGATGAGCAATCCGTACAACTAAAACCAAACCTCGAGTTTCCCCGAGGGGGCGCTGCACAGGGCTCTAGTTCGGACCAACACTCAGAGGAGCACTGGCCCGGGGGGGTTAGATAAAAGATGACCCTTGAGTCTGCAGAACCCAAGGGAAGGTGGTAGGTTGTTAGTGCAAATGGTAAAACCAATGTTGGGCATTGCTGGAGGAGCTTTACTTAAGGCGAACTGTCAAGGGGTTCCCATTATAGCACAACCGTGTAAGGAACGCAAAATCCGGGAACATAACACCGATATGACGGAAACTAGGGCGGCGAGAGTGGAACAAAACACCAGGCATAAGGCCGAGCCTTCCACCCTTTACCAAGTATATAGATGCATTAATTAAATAAGATATATTGTGATATCCCAACAAGTAAACATGTTCCAACAAGGAACAACATCTCCATGTTCCAACAAGGAACAAACTTCAATCTTCACCTGCAACTAACAACGCTATAAGAGGGGCTAAGCAAAGCGGTAACATAGCCAAACAACGGTTTGCTAGGACATGGTGGGTTAGAGGTTTGACATGGCAATTTGGGAGGCTGACAAGCAAATGGTAGGCATCATAGCATTGGCATGGCAAAAGAGCGAGCAAACTAGCATAGCAAAGATAGTAGTGATTTCGAGGGTATGATCATCTTGCCTGAGATCCCGCAAGGAAGAAGAACGAATCCATGAAGAAGACAAACGGACGTAGTCGAACGAATCCTCACAACTCCGGAACGAAACCGAAGCTAACGAGAGAAGCAACCCAGAAAGAAACAAACAACATAGTAAACACACAAGCATAAACAAGTCATGATGCACAAACAAGTATGATGCATGTCCGGTTTAATGAGGCATGGCATGGCAAAGTGCAACAAACAAAACTACAAGTTAAGTGGAGCTCAATATGCAACGAGGTGCATGTTGACGGAACACCACATCAATCATTTAGTTATCTCTCGTTTAAGCTACCCAACAATATTAACTGTTGTTAAACATGGCAAGAGGTGAAGCATAATATAAACTATACCATCTAAACAATTTAAATGGGGCCGGATATAAAAACAACAAATCCGGTAAATCCCCATATGCATTTAGCAATTTAATGCAACAACAAGTTTAAACATTTTAAATGTTGTTATCATGATGCGGATGACATATACAAGTTTTATGCAATTTTATGAAAATGTTGACATAAGCATGTTATGAAGCATTTGGTCACCATGGCGGAACAAAAAGGGTGCCACGGCGGCGAAACAAAAATGGTGCCACGGCAACATTCCGGTCCCGGTAACTCATGGAGATACCGGTGCAAAAGGAGGCGTGCGGATGTGCGCAACATGCTAGAGATGGTGGGGTGCTCCCGACTACCGGGTTCCCACGGGTTGGTGGCATGGAAAACGAGTGACAATTCGAACACGGTGCAAACGATGCATCTCATACATGCAAGGGCATCTCATCGCGTTCGTCGTCTCGGGGTTATACCTTGAAGCGTGCATTCGGGGCGGAACGCGTTCGTAGTGGAAGTAGTCGTTCACGGAGCGGTCGTCGTCGGAAGTAGAGGAAGTAGTCGTTCAAGCGTCCGATGGTAATAGTACTCGGTCGTTTCGAAGAGGTACTTGGGGTCATTCGAACTTGCCGATCTCGTCATCTAGAAGGGGTACTTGACGTTCTTAGCGATTCCGAAGACGAGGTAGAGGTACACTTGTTGTAGGGGTACTTGTCGGATCCACGGCGACGGTAGAGGTACAAATGTTCTCGCGGTACTTGTCGGTCCAGTCTTGGTGTAGATGTACATCGTAAACGTAGTGGTATTCGCGGACTTCGGCGCCGGTAGTCGTACACGGTTCGTAGGGGTACTTGGCGTTCTTGGTGATTCCGAAGAAGGTGGTAGATGTACTCGGCGAATCCACAAGGCGTGCACGGGTCGAAGTGGAACTCTTGACAAAATCCACGGGACTGACTTGGCATGCAACAAGCACGGCGCGATGGGCATGAAGGGCGGCGCTGGTTCTCTGCTCCAACGAAGCAGAACGACGGGCGAGCGGGCGGCCGACCTGGTGTCTTAGAGCAGCGTGGAAAGGCGGTGGTGAGTGACCGGATCGGAGGCAGAGGAGGTCACGGGAAGCTGGTCCGGCGGGATCAGGGCGAAGGAGGGCCGACCGGGGCGTAGGACTCCTCCTGCGCCCACCTCCTGGCCGGCGGACCCCTCCCCCTTGGCTCCTTTATATACTGAGGCAGAGGCACCCCAGAAACACACAAGTTGATCCACGTGATCTATTCCTTAGCCGTGTGCGGTGCCCCCAGCCACCATAGTCCTCGATAATACTATAGCGGAGTTTAGGCGAAGCCCTGCTGCTGTAGTGCATCAAGATCGTCACCACGCCGTCGTGCTGACGGAACTCTTCCCCGTCACTTTGCTGGATCAGAGTCCGGGGATCGTCATCGAGCTGAACGTGTGCTCGAACTCGGAGGTGTCGTAGTTTCGGTGCTTGATCGGTTGGATCGTGAAGACGTACGACTACTTCCTCTATGTTGTGTCAACGCTTCCGCAGTCGGTCTGCGTGGGTACGTATACAGCACTCTCCCCTCTCGTTGCTATGCATCACATGATCTTGCGTGTGCGTAGGAAATTTTTTGAAATTACTACGAAACCCAACATTAGTTTCATCGAACCGCACATCTATAGTTTCAACAACCTTGTGAAGAACGTTGTTGAAGACTCTGTAGGTGTGCGAGTCCTTTCCGTGCAAATTTTGAGTTGTGATGAGGATATCTTATCCAACATTTAGCACCAAAGACTTTGAAATAACTTACATTGGGTTTCTTATCAGTGAGGAGGTCATAGGCAGTCTTCTTGAAGAATTTGTGAAGATATACTCTGTTGATGATGTGGCACGCAGTAATTGCCTCAGTCCAGAACCGACGAGGTGTTTTGTATTCATCAAGCATAGTGCGAGCCATCTTAGCAAGAGTCATGTTCTTGCACTCCACGATGCCGTTCTGCTGAGGAGTGTAAGGAGCAGATAACTCATGAGTAATACCAAGTTCATCAAGATAGTCATTGAGACCAAAATTCTTGAACTCAGTGCCATTGTCACTTCTGATGTGCTTGATCTTCACACCAAAGTTGGTTGAAGCCCTCGAGGAAAATCGTTTGAAGACCTCCTGCACTTCATGTTTGTAAGTAACAAGGTGTACTCATGTATAACGAGAGTAGTCATCAACAATAACAAAGCCATATTGAGATGCTTCATTTGAAATAGCAGAATAATGATTAGGACCGAAGAGATCCATGTGAAGCAATTCAAATGGGCGAGTAGTGGTCATGATAGTCTTCGCTGGATGCTTGGCCTTGGTCATCTTTCCAGCTTCACAGGCTCCGCATAAGTGATCCTTGAGGAATTTGACATTCTCAATGCTAATGACATGCTTCTTCTTCGCAAGCGCGTGCAAATTCCTCATGCCTGCATGACCAAGTCGTCGATGCCAGAGCCAGCCTTCTGAAGCTTTTTCAAGTAAGCACACGGCTGGTTGTGATCCTGTAGAGAAATCAACAATATACAGGTCTCCTCTCCTAAATCCTTCGAAGACTTTGGAATTGTCAGCTTCCATAACCACAACACAACGGTACTTGCCAAAGACAACAACCATATCAAGATCACAAAGCATTGAGACAGACATAAGGTTGTATCCTAAGGACTCAACAAGCATGACTTTGTCCATGTGTCGATCCTTTGTGATCGCAACCTTACCTAGACCCAATACCTGACTTTTGCCTTTGTCAGCAAAGATGATATGCTTCAGAAGCGACGGAGATAATGGAGCATCCATCAATAGATTCTTGTCACTAGTCATGTGGTTTGTACACCCACTATCGAGCACCTACTCAGTGGCTTTGGGTTGATCATCCTGCAGATGAATTAGTGCAGCTTACAAACTCATATACTTCATCAGTGAAGAATATGACATCAATTCATCAGATCAATTTCATCAAGCAAAAGAACAGATAAAGCAATATGAGGACATGAGAAATGAAAGTTCATTTCTTCATGATTAGTCTGCGTCCTATCAGGCATGCTCAGGTCTCCAGCAAATTCTTCAGACGATTACGTACGTCTGGAGACCTGACCCTGCAGAAGAGATTAGTTCTTTTTCTTCACCACCCACATCTGAATGGGTGGCAAAGAGTTCATCATTCTGCGAGCTCCATACGAGAAGGATGGCATAGAAGCCAGTCCATTTCATTTCACATAAGAGGGGTTAGAATAAGCATAAGAGTAAGCAGAGAAATTCTTCGAGGACTTATGGACATAATAATTTGAAGAATAATGCACATATTCATAATCCTTAGATCTTCTCTGCGAAACAGACGGGTTAGCACGATGATGTTCATATGAGGACTTTGAACCTTTTGAGGAATATGATCCATGTGAGGAGTTTTGTCCGTATGAGGACTTGGATCCATATGAAGAATTTGATCTAGGGTTCCTATTCTTCACAAGTGGCGTCATGATGACATTCACCTGAAGATTTTCAAGGCATCTTTTGGGAACCTAGATTTTCTTCATAGGGGAGCCGTTCCTGTAGTTAGTGCCAACATATCTAGCAAATACTTCACCATTCTGATTTTTGAATAGTTTATAGTTGGAGTCAAATGACTCGTCATCAGAACGAGGAGATTCGCATGCAAATCCAAATAAGTTGGATGGATCAACTGGAGATCCCTTTGCAGCAACCCATGTAGTTTTGGGGTACTGTTCAGGCTTCCAATATGTGCCATCAGCATTGAGTTTCCTCTCAAAGGTAATACCCTCTTTCCTAGGGTTCCTGTTGAGGATCTGCTTTTTAAGCACATCACAAAGAGCCTGATGCCCATTGAGGATTTTGTACATGCCTGTCGTGTACAATTCCTTCAACCCTACATCGTCAGTGATACTAGCAATGTCCTCAAATGAGGAATTAGTGATAGCAGAGGCATGTGAAGAATTTGAAACATTAGCAGCATTTGAACATTCAGGTGAAGAATTAGCAGTTTCACGTTCAATGCATTTCAAACATGGAGGAACAAATTCTTCCTGAGAAGTGCTGATATGTTGAGCAAGTAATGAATCGCGCTCCTTCTGAAGATCTTCATAACTCACTCTTAGCTTTTCAAGATCTTGCTTTCTTTGAAGAAATTCATAAGAAAGCTTCTCATGATTGGATAAGAGAGTGTTATGATGACTTTGAAGATTGTCAAACTTAGTCTGAAATCTCTGAAGATTTTCAGTCAAGGCTTTAGTGTGATCCATTTCTTCACCCAACTTATCATCACTTTTGTCTAGCATGTTTTGAACCTTTTCTAAAGCCCTTTGTTGTTTTACAGCAATCTTAGCAAGTTTAGAATAGTTGGGCTTAAGGTTTTCATCAGATTCATTCTCACTTGATTTAGATGAGGTATATTTGAGTACCTTGGCACCCTTTGCCATGAAGCAATAGGTGGGAGCGTAGTCATCATCCCCTTCATCAGCTTTGTTGGTGAGGTCATTTTCTTCAGTGTTGAAGATAGACTTGCTGACGAATGCAGTAGCAAGAGCTAGGCTCGCCACTCTGGATTCAGACTCCTCAGATGACTCATCTTCCTCATTTTCTTCAGATTCAGCCTCAGAGTCCATTTCCTTGCCAATGAATGCCCTGGCCTTCTTGGAGCTGCTCTTCTTGTGATATGAAGGCCTTGAGGATTTTGATGATGAGGATTTTGTGGATTTCTTCTTTTTCTTCGCATCATCAGAACTGTAATCCTTGTATTTCTTCTTCTTTGATTCCTTTTCCCATTGAGGACAATCTTGAATGTAATGTCCAGGCTTCTTGCATTTGTGGCAGAGCCTCCTCTTGTAGTCATTGGATGAGGAATCACTGCTCCTTGAGGGTCTTCCAAGGCGACCACGTCTTGAGAACTTTTGGAACTTCTTCACAAGCAGAGCCAGATCATGGCTTAGTTCTTCAGGATCACCAAGGCTGCTACCGGAGTCTTCATCTTCGAACTCAGATACTGCCTTGGCCTTCAGTGCACGTGTTCTGCCATAGCTTGAACCATAGAGATCTCTCTTTTCAGCAAATGGAACTCATGAGTATTTAGCCTTTCGAGAATATCAGCGGGATCAAGTGACTTGTAATCAGCATGTTCTTGTATCATCAATGCCAGAGTGTCAAATGAGGAATCAAGCGATCTCAGCCATTTCTTCACCACCTCATGGTCGGTGATGTTAGTGGCACCAAGTGCTTGAAGCTCATTTGAGATGTCAGTGAGGCGATCAAAGGTTTGTTGAACATTTTCATTGTCGGGTCTTTTGAAGCGGTTGAAGAGATTGCGAAGAACATCAACTCGAGAGTCACGCTGAGTTGAGACTCCTTCATTCACTTTGGACAACCTGTCCCAGATAAGCTTCGCTGTCTCCAAAGCACTCACTCTGCCATACTGTCCTTTGCTCAGATGGACAGATATGATATTCTTCGCTTGAGAGTCGAGTTGCTTGAATCTCTTCAGATCAGCAGCATTCAGAGAAGGTGTGACTGAGGGAACACCATTTTGCACAACATACCAGAGATCGTTATCAATTGCTTCAAGATGCATTCGCATCTTATTCTTCCAGTAGGGGTAGTCCGTCCCATCGAAGGTAGGACACCCAGCAGAGACATTGATCATACCTGCGGTCGACATAACTAAAACTCCAGGCGGTTAAACCAAAATCACACAGCACAAGGGAGTACCTTGCTCTGATACCAATTGAAAGTGTGTTATATCGACTAGAGGGGGTGAATAGGCGATTTTTATGAAATTCTTCGCTGAGGAATTTGCCGGTGAGGAAATTCCTTAGCGAAGAACTACTAGCAGCGGAATAAGTACTCAACAGTAAACATAACAGAATACAAGCATAGTCATCATGATGAAATGAAGACAGGCACAGAGTACAGGAAGCGTAAGCACATGATAACACAGGATGAAGACAAACAGACTGAAGAAATTGAACTGAGGAAATTGAGAAAGTCTTCAGTCAAAATCTTCAATTATAGATATGAACAAGTACACAACTCAATTATGAGGAAATGATGCAAGTGCCATGTAATTGCTTTACTTTATCGCTATGCGATAGCAATAGTTGCAAAAGCAATAGCTGGTGAGACGACCATGTGACGACACGTTGATAAAAGATCAAGATGATGGAGATCATAGTGTCATGCCGGTAACAATAGAAATCATGACAGTACCTTGGAGATGGAGATCAAAATCACAAGATGATGTTGGCCATATCATGTCACATATTTTGATTGCATGTGATATTTATCTTTTATACATCTTATTTTGCTCAGTTCGACGGTAGCTTTATCAGATGATCTCTCACTAAATTTCAAGGTAAATGTGTTCTCCCTGTGTATGCTAAATTCGGAAACTTTCTGGAGAAGGAGTTTCTCTCGAAAGAAGTGAGTGGGAGGAAAGTAGAACTTGACGAGGTAACTGTACCTGCTCCCTTATTGGAAAGTAGTACGTCACAGAAAACTGTTTCTATGACACCTACACTAGTTAGTGAGGAAGCTAATGATAATGATCATGAAACTTCAGAACAAGATACTACTGAACCTCGTAGATCAACCAGAGCAAGATCTGGACCAGAGTGGTACGGTAATCCCGTTCTGGAAGTCATGCTACTAGATCATGATGAACCTATGAACTATGAAGGAGCGATGGTGAGCCCAGATTCTGCAAAGTGGCTTGAAGCCATGAAATCTGAGATGGGATCCATGTATGAGAACAAAGTGTGGACTTTGGTTGACTTGCCCGATGATTGGCAAGCAATTGAGAATAAATGGATCTTCAAGAAGAAGACTGACGCTGACGGTAATATCACTGTCTACAAAGCTCGACTTGTCGCGAAAGGTTTTCGGCAAGTTCAAGGGATTGACTACGATGAGACCTTCTCACCTGTAGCGATGCTTAAGTCTGTCCGAATCATGTTAGCAATTGCCGCATTTTATGGTTATGAAATTTGGCAGATGGATGTCAAAACTGCATTCCTGAATGGATTTCTGGAAGAAGTGTTGTATATGATGCAACCGGAAGGTTTTGTCGATCCAAAAGGAGCTAACAAAGTGTGCAAGCTCCAGCGATCCATTTAAGGACTGGTGCAAGCCTCTCGGAGTTGGAATAAATGCTTTGATAGTGTGATCAAAGCATTTGGTTTTATACAGACTTTCGGAGAAGCCTGTATTTACAAGAAAGTGAGTGGGAGCTCTGTAGCATTTCTGATATTATATGTAGATGACATATTACTAATTGGAAATGATATAGAATTTCTGGATAGCATAAAGGGATACTTGAATAAGAGTTTTTCAATGAAAGACCTCGGTGAAGCTGCTTACATATTAGGCATAAAGATCTATAGAGATAGATCAAGACGCTTAATTGGACTTTCAAAAAAGCACATACCTTGACAAGATTTTGAAGAAGTTCAAAATGGATCAAGCAAAGAAAGGATTCTTGCCTGTGTTACAAGGTGTGAAGTTGAGTAAGACTCAATGCCCGACCACTGCAGAAGATAGAGAGAATATGAAAGATGTTCCCTATGCATCAGCGATAGGATCTATCATGTATGCAATGCTGTGTACTAGACCTGATGTGTGCCTTGCTATTAGTCTAGCAGGGAGGTACCAAAGTAATCCAGGAGTGGATCACTACACAGCGGTCAAGAACATCCTGAAATACCTGAAAAGGACTAAGGATATGTTTCTCGTATATGGAGGTGACAAAGAGCTCACCGTAAAAGGTTACATTGATGCAAGCTTTGACACTGATCCGGACGATTCTAAATCGCAAACCGGATACGTGTTTACATTAAACGGTGGAGCTTTCAGTTGGTGCAGTTCTAAACAAAGCGTCGTAGCGGGATCCACATGTGAAGCGGAGTACATAGCTGCTTCGGAAGCAGCAAATGAAGGAGTCTGGATGAAGGAGTTCATATCCGATATAGGTGTCATACCTAGTGCATCGGGTCCAATGAAAATCTTTTCTGACAATACTGGTGCAATTGCCTTGGCAAAGGAATCCAGATTTCACAAGAGAACCAAGCACATCAAGAGACGCTTCAATTCCATCCGGGATCTAGTCCAGGTGGGATACATAGAGATTTGCAAGATACATACGGATCTGAATGTTGCAGACCCGTTGACTAAGCCTCTTCCACGAGCAAAACATGATCAACACCAAGGCTCCATGGGTGTTAGAATCATTACGGTGTAATCTAGATTATTGACTCTAGTGCAAGTGGGAGACTGAAGGAAATATGCCCTAGAGGCAATAATAAAGTTATTATTTATTTCCTTATAATCATGATAAAGGTTTATTATTCATGCTAGAATTGTATTAACCGGAAACATAATACATGTGTGAATACATAGACAAACAAAGTGTCACTAGTATGCCTCTACTTGACTAGCTCGTTAATCAAAGATGGTTATGTTTCCTAACCACGAACAATAAGTTGTTATTTGATTAACGGGATCACATCATTAAGAGAATGATCTGATTGACATGACCCATTCCATTAGCTTAGCACCCGATCGTTTAGTATGTTGCTATTGCTTTCTTCATGACTTATACATGTTCCTATAACTATGAGATTATGCAACTCCTGTTTACCGGAGGAACACTTTGGGTACTACCAAACGTCACAACGTAACTGGGTGATTATAAAGGAGTACTATAGGTGTCTCCAAAGGTACATGTTGGGTTGGCGTATTTCGAGATTAGGTTTTGTCACTCCGATTGTCGGAGAGGTATCTCTGGGCCCTCTCGGTAATACACATCACTTAAGCCTTGCAAGCATTGCAACTAAATGAGTTGGTTGCAGGATGATGTATTACAGAACGAGTAAAGAGACTTGCCGGTAACGAGATTGAACTAGGTATTGGAATACCGACGATCGAATCTCGGGCAAGTAACATACCGATGACAAAGGGAACAACCTATGTTGTTATGCGGTCTGACCGATAAAGATCTTCGTAGAATATGTAGGAGCCAATATGGGCATCCAGGTCCCGCTATTGGTTATTGACCGGAGACGTGTCTCGGCCATGTCTACATTGTTCTCGAACCCGTAGGGTCCGCACGCTTAAGGTTACGATGACAGTTATATTATGAGTTTATGCATTTTGATGTACCGAAGGTTGTTCGGAGTCCCGGATGTGATCAAGGACATGACGAGGAGTCTCGAAATGGTCGAGACATAAAGATTGATATATTGGAAGCCTATATTTGGACATCGGAAGTGTTCCGGGTGAAATCGGGATTTTACCGGAGTACCGGGAGGTTACCGGAACCCCCCGGGAGCCATATGGGCCTTAATGGGCTTTAGTGGAAAGGAGAAAGGGGCAGCCCAATGTGGCCACGCGCCTCCCCCCTCCCCTAGTCCTATTAGGACTAGGAGAGGTGGCCGGCCCCCCTCTCCCTCTTTCCCCCTCGGGGAATCCTAGTCCAACTAGGATTGGGGGGGGGAGTCCTACTCCCGGGAGGAGTAGGACTCCTCCTGCGCCCACCTCCTGGCCGGCGGCCCCCTCCCCCTTGGCTCCTTTATATACTGAGGCAGAGGCACCCCAGAAACACACAAGTTGATCCACGTGATCTATTCCTTAGCTGTGTGCGGTGCCCCCAGCCACCATAGTCCTCGATAATACTATAGCGGAGTTTAGGCGAAGCCCTGCTGCTGTAGTGCATCAAGATCGTCACCACGCCGTCGTGCTGACGGAACTCTTCCCCGTCACTTTGCTGGATCAGAGTCCGGGGATCGTCATCGAGCTGAACGTGTGCTCGAACTCGGAGGTGCCGTAGTTTCGGTGCTTGATCGGTTGGATCGTGAAGACGTATGACTACTTCCTCTATGTTGTGTCAACGCTTCCGCAGTCGGTCTGCGTGGGTACGTATACAGCACTCTCCCCTCTCGTTGCTATGCATCACATGATCTTGCGTGTGCGTAGGAAATTTTTTGAAATTACTACGAAACCCAACATTAGTTTCATCGAACCGCACATCTATAGTTTCAACAACCTTGTGAAGAACGTTGTTGAAGACTCTGTAGGTGTGCGAGTCCTTTCCGTGCAAATTTTGAGTTGTGATGAGGATATCTTATCCAACATTTAGCACCAAAGACTTTGAAAGAACTTACATTGGGTTTCTTATCAGTGAGGAGGTCATAGGCAGTCTTCTTGAAGAATTTGTGAAGATATACTCTGTTGATGATGTGGCAAGCAGTAATTGCCTCAGTCCAGAACCGACGAGGCGTTTTGTATTCATCAAGCATAGTGCGAGCCATCTTACCAAGAGTCATGTTCTTGCACTCCACGATGCCGTTCTGCTGAGGAGTGTAAGGAGCAGATAACTCATGAGTAATACCAAGTTCATCAAGATAGTCATCGAGACCAAAATTCTTGAACTCAGTGCCATTGTCACTTCTGATGTGCTTGATCTTCACACCAAAGTTGGTTGAAGCCCTCGAGGAAAATCGTTTGAAGACCTCCTGCACTTCATGTTTGTAAGTAACAAGGTGTACTCATGTATAACGAGAGTAGTCATCAACAATAACAAAGCCATATTGAGATGCTTCATTTGAAATAGCAGAATAATGATTAGGACCGAAGAGATCCATGTGAAGCAATTCAAATGGGCGAGTAGTGGTCATGATAGTCTTCGCTGGATGCTTGGCCTTGGTCATCTTTCCAGCTTCACAGGCTCCGCATAAGTGATCCTTGAGGAATTTGACATTCTCAATGCCAATGACATGCTTCTTCTTCGCAAGCGTGTGCAAATTCCTCATGCCTGCATGACCAAGTCGTCGATGCCAGAGCCAGCCTTCTGAAGCTTTTTCAAGTAAGCACACGGCTGGTTGTGATCCTGTAGAGAAATCAACAATATACAGGTCTCCTCTCCTAAATCCTTCGAAGACTTTGGAATTGTCAGCTTCCATAACCACAACACAACGGTACTTGCCAAAGACAACAACCATATCAAGATCACAAAGCATTGAGACAGACATAAGGTTGTATCCTAAGGACTCAACAAGCATGACTTTGTCCATGTGTCGATCCTTTGTGATCGCAACCTTACCTAGACCCAATACCTGACTTTTGCCTTTGTCAGCAAAGATGATATGCTTCAGAAGCGACGGAGATAATGGAGCATCCATCAATAGATTCTTGTCACTAGTCATGTGGTTTGTACACCCACTATCGAGCACCTACTCAGTGGCTTTGGGTTGATCATCCTGCAGATGAATTAGTGCAGCTTACAAACTCATATACTTCATCAGTGAAGAATATGACATCAATTCATCAGATCAATTTCATCAAGCAAAAGAACAGATAAAGCAATATGAGGACATGAGAAATGAAAGTTCATTTCTTCATGATTAGTCTGCGTCCTATCAGGCATGCTCAGGTCTCCAGCAAATTCTTCAGACGATTACGTACGTCTGGAGACCTGATCCTGCAGAAGAGATTAGTTCTTTTTCTTCACCACCCACATCTGAATGGGTGGCAAAGAGTTCATCATTCTGCGAGCTCCATACGAGAAGGATGGCATAGAAGCCAGTCCATTTCATTTCACATAAGAGGGGTTAGAATAAGCATAAGAGTAAGCAGAGAAATTCTTCGAGGACTTATGGACATAATAATTTGAAGAATAATGCACATATTCATAATCCTTAGATCTTCTCTGCGAAACAGACGGGTTAGCACGATGATGTTCATATGAGGACTTTGAACCTTTTGAGGAATATGATCCATGTGAGGAGTTTTGTCCGTATGAGGACTTGGATCCATACGAAGAATTTGATCTAGGGTTCCTATTCTTCACAAGTGGCGTCATGATGACATTCACCTGAAGATTTTCAAGGCATCTTTTGGGAACCCAGATTTTCTTCATAGGGGAGCCGTTCCTGTAGTTAGTGCCAACATATCTAGCAAATACTTCACCATTCTGATTTTTGAATAGTTTATAGTTGGAGTCAAATGACTCGTCATCAGAACGAGGAGATTCGCATGCAAATCCAGATAAGTTGGATGGATCAACTGGAGATCCCTTTGCAGCAACCCATGTAGTTTTGGGGTACTGTTCAGGCTTCCAATATGTGCCATCAGCATTGAGTTTCCTCTCAAAGGTAATACCCTCTTTCCTAGGGTTCCTGTTGAGGATCTGCTTTTTAAGCACATCACAAAGAGCCTGATGCCCATTGAGGATTTTGTACATGCCTGTCGTGTACAATTCCTTCAACCCTACATCGTCAGTGATACTAGCAATGTCCTCAAATGAGGAATTAGTGATAGCAGAGGCATGTGAAGAATTTGAAACATTAGCAGCATTTGAACATTCAGGTGAAGAATTAGCAGTTTCACGTTCAATGCATTTCAAACATGGAGGAACAAATTCTTCCTGAGAAGTGCTGATATGTTGAGCAAGTAATGAATCGCGCTCCTTCTGAAGATCTTCATAACTCACTCTTAGCTTTTCAAGATCTTGCTTTCTTTGAAGAAATTCATAAGAAAGCTTCTCATGATTGGATAAGAGAGTGTTATGATGACTTTGAAGATTGTCAAACTTAGTCTGAAATCTCTGAAGATTTTCAGTCAAGGCTTTAGTGTGATCCATTTCTTCACCCAACTTATCATCACTTTTGTCTAGCATGTTTTGAACCTTTTCTAAAGCCCTTTGTTGTTTTACAGCAATCTTAGCAAGTTTAGAATAGTTGGGCTTAAGGTTTTCATCAGATTCATTCTCACTTGATTTAGATGAGGTATATTTGAGTACCTTGGCACCCTTTGCCATGAAGCAATAGGTGGGAGCGTAGTCATCATCCCCTTCATCAGCTTTGTTGGTGAGGTCATTTTCTTCAGTGTTGAAGATAGACTTGCTGACGAATGCAGTAGCAAGAGCTAGGCTCGCCACTCTGGATTCAGACTCCTCAGATGACTCATCTTCCTCATTTTCTTCAGATTCAGCCTCAGAGTCCATTTCCTTGCCAATGAATGCCCTGGCCTTCTTGGAGCTGCTCTTCTTGTGATATGAAGGCCTTGAGGATTTTGATGATGAGGATTTTGTGGATTTCTTCTTTTTCTTCGCATCATCAGAACTGTAATCTTTGTATTTCTTCTTCTTTGATTCCTTTTCCCATTGAGGACAATCTTGAATGTAATGTCCAGGCTTCTTGCATTTGTGGCAGAGCCTCCTCTTGTAGTCATTGGATGAGGAATCACTGCTCCTTGAGGGTCTTCCAAGGCGACCACGTCTTGAGAACTTTTGGAACTTCTTCACAAGCAGAGCCAGATCATGGCTTAGTTCTTCAGGATCACCAAGGCTGCTACCGGAGTCTTCATCTTCGAACTCAGATACTGCCTTGGCCTTCAGTGCACGTGTTCTGCCATAGCTTGAACCATAGAGATCTCTCTTTTCAGCAAATGGAACTCATGAGTATTTAGCCTTTCGAGAATATCAGCGGGATCAAGTGACTTGTAATCAGCATGTTCTTGTATCATCAATGCCAGAGTGTCAAATGAGGAATCAAGCGATCTCAGCCATTTCTTCACCACCTCATGGTCGGTGATGTTAGTGGCACCAAGTGCTTGAAGCTCATTTGAGATGTCAGTGAGGCGATCAAAGGTTTGTTGAACATTTTCATTGTCGGGTCTTTTGAAGCGGTTGAAGAGATTGCGAAGAACATCAACTCGAGAGTCACGCTGAGTTGAGACTCCTTCATTCACTTTGGACAACCTGTCCCAGATAAGCTTCGTTGTCTCCAAAGCACTCACTCTGCCATACTGTCCTTTGCTCAGATGGACAGATATGATATTCTTCGCTTGAGAGTCGAGTTGCTTGAATCTCTTCAGATCAGCAGCATTCAGAGAAGGTGTGACTGAGGGAACACCATTTTCCACAACATACCAGAGATCGTTATCAATTGCTTCAAGATGCATTCGCATCTTATTCTTCCAGTAGGGGTAGTCCGTCCCATCGAAGGTAGGACACCCAGCAGAGACATTGATCATACCTGCGGTCGACATAACTAAAACTCCAGGCGGTTAAACCAAAATCACACAGCACAAGGGAGTACCTTGCTCTGATACCAATTGAAAGTGTGTTATATCGACTAGAGGGGGTGAATAGGCGATTTTTATGAAATTCTTCACTGAGGAATTTGCCGGTGAGGAAATTCCTTAGCGAAGAACTACTAGCAGCGGAATAAGTACTCAACAGTAAACATAACAGAATACAAGCATAGTCATCATGATGAAATGAAGACAGGCACATAGTACAGGAAGCGTAAGCACATGATAACACAGGATGAAGACAAACAGACTGAAGAAATTGAACTGAGGAAATTGAGAAAGTCTTCAGTCAAAATCTTCAAACATAGATATGAACAAGTACACAACTCAATTATGAGGAAATGAAAGAGTTGAGGAAATGGAACCAGTAAGCTTGGTGAAGACAGTGATTTGGTAGACCAGTTCCAACTGTTGTCTCAGTTGTACGTCTGGTTGGAGCGGCTGAGTTTTTAAACTCGAGGACACACAGTCCCACACACCCAGTCCTGAACACGTAGCTCAGGACACCCAGTTCTCACCGTATTCTCCTTGAACTAAGGTCACACAGACCTCGTCCAATCACTCATGGTAAGTCTTCAGGTGACTTCCAAACCTTCACAAACTTGGTCACTCGACGATCCCCAATTCCTCTTGGATGCTCTAGACCATGACGCCTAACCGTCTGGAAGAAGCACGGTCTTCAAAGGTAACAAGCGTCGGATCCACGCAGGATCAATCTCTTCAGTGATGCTCAATCACTTGGGGTTTGTAGGTGTTTGGGTTTTGGGTTTTTCCTCACTTGATGATTTTTGCTCAAAGTCCTCGGAGGATGGGTTGCTTTCAAATGACAAGTGTCAGTTTCTCTTGGAGCAGCCAACCAACTAGTGGTTGTAGGGGGCAGCTATTTATAGCCTAGGGAGCAGCCCGACATGATAAGACATAAATGCCCTTCAATGATATGACCGTTAGGTGGATAGATATTTTGGGACAGCTGGCGCATAGCACAGCAACAGTCGGAATTTTGAGTAGCAAAATCCTCAGGGCTATCATGTTCCTCACTGTGTAGGAAATCCGCACTAGGGAATTCCTAACTCCTCAGTCAGGACAAATTCCTCAGAGACCAGAAGAACTTCGTCTCTGTCACTGAAGAAATTGACTGAACTGTATGAGATTTATAATGGCTTCACTCGAAGGGATTGGTAGGTGTAGAATTTTGAGTTGAGCATCACATAGAAATTTTTCCTTAGTATTTCCTCGACCCCCTTTAACAGTACGGTGTTTCCTATGACTCAAGAAAGAGAAAATGAAACTACGAAAACAAAAGTCTTCACGCTTCATGTTCCTCGAATGAATACCAAGTCTTCACGGTCACACCAATTTCTTCACTTTCAAAGTCTTCAGAAAGTCTTCAAAGATCCAAAGTCTTCAGTCGAAGAACTTCATTTTTAGGGGTCGACTTTCTCTGTAAATATCAAACTCCTCATAGACTTATAGACCTGTGTACACTCACAAACGCATTAGTACTTTAACCTATAAGTCTTCAATACACCAAAATCACTAAGGGGCACTAGATGCACTTACAGATTCACGCTCGACCTTTCGGTCTCAGTGTTCTGAGGCCATATCTGCATATGCTAGGCTCGTCAAATTTAACCTGAGTATTCTGCGTGTGCGAAACTGGCTTGCACCCATTGTATGTGAACGTAGAGCTTATCACAACCTGAGAATACTTATACCTTGAAATTTAGTGAGAGATCATCTTATAATGCTACCGCCGATCTAAGAAAAATAAGATGCACAAAGGATAAACATCACATGCAATCAATATAAGTGATATGATATGGCCATCATCATCTTGTGCCTTTAATCTCCATCTCCAAAGCACCGTCATGATCACCATCGTCACCGGCTTGACACCTTGATCTCTATCGAAGCATCGTTGTCGTCTCGCCAACTATTGGTTTTACGACTATCGCTACCGCTTAGTGATAAAGTAAAGCAATTACATGGCGATTGCATTTCATACAATAAAGCGACAACCATATGGCTCCTGCCAGTTGCTGATAACTCTGTTACAAAACATGATCATCTCATACAATAAAATTTAGCATCATGTCTTGACCATATCACATCACAACATGTCCTGCAAAAACAAGTTAGACGTCCTCTACTTTGTTGTTTCAAGTTTTACGTGGCTGCTACGAGCTGAGCAAGAACCGCTCTTACCTACGCATCAAAAACCACACCGCGGTATAGTGATTGCTTTTTGATCTTCAGAAAGAACCATGTCATTGAATCCGATTCAACTAAAGTTGGAGAAACTGACACCGACCAGCCACCTGTGTGCGAAGCACGTCGGTAGAACCAGTCTCGTGTAAGCGTACGCATAATGTTGGTCTGGGCCGCTTCGTCCAACAATACCGCCAAATCAAGAATCAACTAGTGACAGCAAGCAATATGTATATACCGACGCCCACAACTCCTTTGTGTTCTACTCGTGCCTATAACATCTACGCATAAACCTGGCTCGGATGCCACTGTTGGGGAACGCAGTAATTTCAAAATTTCCTGCGCACAAGCAAGATCATGGTGATGTATAGCAACAAGAGGGGAGAGTGTTGTCTACGTACGCTCGTAGACCGCAAGCAGAAGCGTTATGACAATGCGGTTGATGTAGTCGTACGTCTTCACGATCGACCGATCCTAGTATCGAAAGTACGGCACCTCCGCGATCTGCACACGTTCAGCTCGGTGACGTCCCATGAACTCACGATCCAGCAGAGTGTCGAGGGAGAGCTTCGTCAGCACGATGGTGTGATGATGGTGATGATGATGCTACCGGAACAAGGCTTCGCCTAAGCACCGCTATGATATGACCGAGGTGGATTATGGTGGAGGGGGGCACCGCACACGGCTGGAAATAATCAACTTGTGTGTTCTAGGGTGCCCCATGTCTTCGTATATAAAGGAGCAAGGGGGAGGCCGGCCAGCCCTTAGGGCGCACCAGGAGAGGAGGAGTCCTCCTCCTCGTAGGAGTAGGACTCCCCTTTCCTACTCCTACTAGGAGGGGGAAAGGAAGGAGGAGACGGAGAAGGAAAGGGAGCGCCCCCCCCCCCTTCCCTAGTCCAATTCGGACCAGAGGGGGAGGGGGCGCACGGCCTGCCCTGGCCAGCCCTCTCTCTCCACTAAGGCCCATGTGGCCCTTCAGTTCTCCCGGGGGGGTCCGGTAACCCTCGGCATTCCCGTTTTCTCCGAAATCACCGGGAACACTTCCGGTGGCCGAATATAGCCGTCCAATATATCAATATTTATGTCTCGACCATTTTGAGACTCCTCGTTATGTCCGTGATCACATCTAGGACTCCGAACTACCTTCGATACATCAAAACACATAAACTCATAATACCGATTGTCACCGAATGTTAAGCATGCGGACCCTACGGGTTCGAAAACTATGTAGACATGACCGAGACACGTCTCCGGTCAATAACCAATAGCAGAACCTGGATTCGATCGTCGGTATCTCAATACCTAGTTCAATCTCGTTACCGGCAAGTCTCTTTACTCGTTCCGTAATGCATCATCTCGTAACTAACTCATTAGTCACATTGCTTGCAAGGCTTATATTGATCTGCATTAGCGAGAGGGCCCAAAGATACCTCTCCGACAATCGGAGTAACAAATCCTAATCTCGATCTATGCCAACTCAACAAACACTATCGGAGACACCTGTAGAGCACCTTTATAATCACCCATTTACGTTGTGACGTTTGGTAGCACACAAAGTGTTCCTCCGGTATTCGGGAGTTGCATGATCTCATAGTCATAGGAACATGTATAAGTTATAGTGAAAGCAATAGCAGCAAACTAAACGATCATCGTTCTAAGCTAACGGATGGGTCAAGTCAATCACAACATTCTCTAATGATATGATCCCATTAATCGAATGACAAATCATGTCTATGGTTAGGAAACATAACCATCATTGATTCAACGAGCTAGTCAAGTAGAGGCATACTAGTGACATTCTGTTTGTCTATATATTCACACATATACTAAGTTTCCGGTTAATACAATTCCAACATGAATAATAAACATTTATCATGATATAAGAAAATATAAATAACAATTTTATTATTGCCTCTAGGGCATATTTCCTTCAGCACCGAATGCGGCCCATGCACTATGGGGTAGAGGCCCACATGCACATCTGACGACTAGAAGATCAAATGCATGGTCACTGGGCATGTGGACAACGTGACAATCCTTGCTAGGGAGACATGTGACGATGGACTGTGAGGACCTTTCATCTTCACCAACGTTCGTGTGTAGACAGGGTGCAATGCCATGCGACTCATTTCTCATGGGGCGATTGTTTGCCTCCGCCACATGCTGTTAGGAGTGGCAAATCCGAGAGTCGTTCATTACTTCCCTCAAAGGGACGGACTCGAGGCCGAGATAGTGATTTATACCCCGTGAGTGAGTGCGACTCGGCCTTGGAACAGCTCACCTACTTCGCAATCGCCACAGATCATTTGCTTGGATGAGTCGTCCTAGAGCAGGTGGAGGCACACAATGACCTTTAAAAGACATGAGAACTACTTCGTCTCCTGAGTCTGCGAGGAGGTCCAACATTCAAGAAACCGACGCATGGCCGCTTCACGCGGATGAGGGTCTATGGTTAGAGACACACACACATTGCTACTTTCCAACCGCTCATGTACATGGGCCGGAGACTACCTTCTCCGGTCCCTACCGACTTCGTCAAGGTACGAGAGCCAGCCTCTAGCCCACCGTGATCACACCGATCCTACCTTGACGCTGGGTCTAGTTTTGGAGGGAGCTCCATTTGACGAGACGAAGGAGGACCCAAAGGAGCTTGTTCCAGGTGATGACAAGGATGAAGACATCTTGATGCATGAGGTTCAAGCTTAGAATTAGTGTATGTCATGTATGCCCATAAGTTAGTCATGTCATATGTACCTAATGACTTAGTGGAGCCATGTATGATTCATATGAAACTATGTGATGATGTCATGGTGGTTGTATGGAGACTTTTGTAATGCAAATTACACATGGGCCTTACATCACGATGTAGTGCCTGGAGCAGATGACCAGGAACAGTTTTACTCAGTTTTTTCAGTGTGTGTGTGGAGTTTTGTTGCATCCTAATCATGAAGATGTCTTGTGTTTTGCTCCCATGCTTTTTATTCATTTGATACTATATTTAATTTAATAAAAATGTCATTTAAAAATAAATAAATAAATGATGCATACTCAGTTTATTCCAGCTGAACTTCTAACCGACCTCAGACGCCTTTCATTTTTTTTTGAACCAGGCGAATCCCTTTTTCATTACTTGAACATAACGGAAATACAATCATGTTCAGAAAATAAGACGGGAAAGAGGAAAGCGGGTTCAAGCATCGCCGGAAACCCACCATAAGCACTCGCCATCGAGATTACTCACCATGGGCGAAAACCCGACGACTCAGGTGCCTTTCATTAATCCGAAGAAACGTTGTATCCATGATTTTACAACGGCTGATGTTTAGACTGCCTAGCTTCAATAGCATAGGACAGTGGTCACCTACCTAAACGAGACCTGCTATTACGAGCCATGACATTGCTAGTAACACATTCCGAAGAGTAAGCTCTAGCCGCATTATAGTGAGCCCTGCAATTAAGCTCCCTGAGAATACCAAGAATAGTTGTCTGAGTGTGGCTAACTTCGGAAAAATCCTAAGTAGATACGTACGTACTCCACTGTGCGTTGCTACATTGATTGTAGAGAAGAAAAAAACAATAAATGTCGAGACGTGGACGTAGGTGCCTGTGTGAGTCGCGCGCAAGCGAACGTAAGAGAGCTCACGCCATCTCGCACCATTGAAAACCCCGGCGTTGGACACGCTCTAAGCGCAGGCCTTGCGTCGCCCATTATTAAGTGCTGCTTCTAGCGTGCTAGCGCGGCGGCCAGCTTCAAGCCTTGAACCGCAAACGAGCGGGAAAGGGAGAAATAGTAGCAAGCGGCTTCCGTCGCCATTTCGCTCGTCGTCTTGCGAACGACCGGCGCCCGTGCCATGACCGTCCAGGCCGGCAGTCACGGTGCTTGGACTGTTATCTGTTGCTCGCACACGCAGGAGGGGCGCCCACCATGCACACGTCGCTCTCGTCTCATGCTGATGACCGGGCGTGCATATAATTGGGTTCCACTGTCCGGTTTTCTCCGCGGGCAGCTGTCCCCTTTGAAAAGAGCCGTTTAGGCGCCACGTGGGCGTAGCTGTTTGGTTCCTGAGAGAGGAATCAACGGCGTTGGGAACGTAATCTGAACTGGACGGCCCATGCGGACACGCTCATGGAAGTGCTCACATTCCTTTCTTTTCTCCCGCCCACTCTAGTGCTAGCACTTGTAAATGTGTGCTTGATGGAGACTTTTAGGGGCGCATCCCGCTCGACTTTCGTCAACATGGGGTCTCCAGCGTCTACTCTATCCAGACCTCACTGTCCTCTGCTAGTTATTCCAGTGATTCGTGGAGGCACCAACTCCCGGCGACGTCACCAGCTCCTGTAAAAAAAATTTTTTTGCGGGAACCAGCTCCTGTAATCAATCAAGCATAACCAGTACAGCACTAGGGAACAAATGATGCCCGGCTCTCATGGTGTCTGCCGATCGAGCGAGCAAGTAGCGACTTTTTTTTCAAGAAAAGTTTCAATTTATTCATCCTTAATCATGACAGTACAATGAACATCGGAAATAATAAACTTACATCCAAATCCATAGATCATCTAGCGACGACTACAAGCACTAAAGTGAGCCGAAGGCGCGCCGCCGTCATCATTCCTCCCTTGCTGGAGCCGGACAAAACTTGGTGAGACAGCTGAAAAGTTGTCGTGCTAAGGCCCCGTAGGACCAGCGCACCAAAACAACAACCGTCGCCGTTGAAGAGTAGTGTAGATCGGAAGCATCCAACTTGAAGATGCACAAACATAGATGAACTACGACTAGATCTGAGCAAATCCACCAAGGACAGATCCACTAAAAACACATCTCCAGACGCCCACCGACGATGCTAGACGCACCATCGAGACAGGACCTAGGCGGGAAGAACCTTATTTCATTTTCATGAAGGCACCGTTGTCTCGTCCTCCTAAGTAAGACACAAACTCTAACAAAACTCGAAGGGACATCTAGAGATGGAGCCCTCCCGGCGGCAAAGTCCAGGATCCGTCACGCCGACATGGCCCTAAGCACCAAAGACGAGGCGGGCCGGCGACAACACCGACGGGAGGCAGAGAAAACCCTAGGCTTTTTTTAAGGAGAGGCGACTAATCAAGCCATCAAGGTGCATGCACGCACACGCCATGGTGCGTGCTGGCCCGGGGAAAGAACAAGGCCAATAAGTTAACAGGCGTACTACTACTAGTAGTATTAAAACTAATAATTAGACAAGACTTCTCTGCAAGTGCGGCGACACACACGTCCGGGAGGGAGGATTAGCCGGGCAAAGACAGGGAGCGTGTCCCCTCCCCGCGAGGCCATGGATGATGGATCATGGATGCGCTTTCTCATCCGGCCCGGGTGAGGAGCATGAGTGAGTAGTGCTGTGGGTTGGTGGCGCCTTGCATTGCCCTCCGTCGGCTCTCTCTTCGGCCATCTTTTGCGTGTTTCTTCTGCCGGTGCCGGCGCACTTTTCTTCCGGTTTTAGGTCGATGGCGACCGGCCTGATTACTGCCGGAATGAGTGCTCTGGAAATGGTAAAGGGCGCCCACTATGAGTGGCTTAGCTTTAGACAGTATGACTTCAGTGTGTGTGTTCTTCAGATATCTCCCTATACTACACTAACTGCGGCGCTGCACTTTCCAGGCACTCGGTATGAGTGGCTTGACTTTAGGCCGTTGGATTGGCCTGGAGTGTGCAGCTAGTGCCGATCTGCCGGCGCACTCTAAGGGAGTTTTCAGATTAAACGGCTCTCTGAACCCTGATAAGCTATGCCGGTCGTTGTTAACTTGCTAGCTAATCATACCTTCTTTCCAGAAAAATAAAAGCTTGTGATAATAGCAGCAAATTGCACTCATTCGAGGCACGGAAGAAGGCGGAGCCGGCACTGGATGATCCCACTCGAGTAACCTGTGTTGGTGTTCTTTAAACAAAAACAAAGGTGCTCCGCGGGTGATCTTTTAAGCCTTATGCATCTCCACTTTGCACGCGTAGACATTCAGTCCCAGACCTGCTGAGTGCCCGGCCACACACACTGCAGGAAGCAGCAGAAACACCAATATTCAGTCCACACAGACTGCAAGTCTCCATTCTTTTAAGCCTCATGCATTTCCACTTTGCACGAATCAACATTCAGTCCCAGACCTGATGAGCCACACACACACACACACACACACACACACACACACTGCAAGAATCAGCAGAAACATGATTAAAGATGACTTATAAGTTATAACACCATGATAAGTCGGATTCTCGAGTCCGGAACTTATATCAGCCTAGTTGTCAAATTTGGCATGCTTCCGGTTCTGTGAGGACTTTATTTTCTACTAATCCTTAAATATGTCCATAAAGGTTACTGCATACCCAGGACCCAACTACCTTAGTATGTATCGTAATTTACAACTGGAAATAGAACACTTGTAAGCATTTCAAGTCACACAACACAACATTTTAACTTACATGCTGTCACATTTACATGAATATCTTTTACACGCCGGGCTTGTGCATTCCAGCCAGAACACACAGATTTTTACTGCACAGAAGGAATGCTTGTAGATGCTACAATACAAATGGAATGATTGCATAGCGAGAGCGGGGGTAGTCTTCAAACTTTTGGAGGTACCACCTATGAGTTTGTACTGCTGCAAATGACAAGTTTGTTATCTGCACAAAATGGGAAGTTTAATCAGCTGGAATGATAGAAAACACTGAAAGGATACAATAATCACGAGTTGATGCGATTCTGAATGCAACTGGCACAGAACTTAGTGAGGCATACCACAAAAATGAACAGGAACCACACTGAAATGTCTGAACCACCACTAGCTATCAACATGCCCAAATATATAACCTGTAAAACAAAAAACAGCCATAGATGCTAATGAGATACCAATTTCAAATCCATAAGAGTTTCTTTTTCTGCTAGCTGCTCGGTGTTATAGTCCTATATATGTAGTCATGTAGCCTTTTGTATTTACCCCATTGTATAAGGGGTTTTCTGCACATTTCCTGCACTTGTACAGTTGTACATGCACATATACTGGCCTATGGCCACAAGGGAATACAGGTTGCATATTTTCTAACACTCGGCAGTTCGGCACCAAGTTGGAGTGAAGGCAAACCACAGAAAAGAACAGGATTATCCTATTATGTTAGGTTCACTTACTCAACAACAGTGGGATAATATGGAACTCTCCCCATGATATAATATTTTATCATTTTTAGGCTATTTACAGATTGCTTGGTTTAAATGTAAGGCTGCCTACTCCTCTATGGGAAGTTTATATGGTCAAATGCCACTCTGCATCTGTGAATTAGGCTGGCAAAAATGGGGAACCAAAGGAATTTGTTAAGTCTGTACTTTGTAGTAACATCAAACAGTGCATAAAACAATTCCATCAGAAGCAACATAAAGGTTTTCTGTCCTTCATCCACTCCCGCCAGCGATCAAAACCTGACCAGGAGTTGCGCACACCAATGCTTCACCAGTGAAAATCCATCACAGGACCCTCATTTATGATTTCAATTGACTATCCTAATTTAGATATGATTAGTTTAGTACTCGCATTGTAAAAGCACTGTCAGTTGCCAGCCATATTCATCAAATAGCATGTGCATGCTGAATACGGGAGAAGAATGGAGGCACTTACTAGTTCAGCAAGGTAATGAGGGCAAGACACATGACTAAACCAGTCACCGCAAGGAATAACATATTCATCAGAATCTTTATTTTCGCGCAACGATCCCTGTCAAAATGGTAAACAGAAAGCAATTGATTCGGAAAAAATTACTAAATCTGGAAGACTCTGGCCCAAGTGTGCAAGGAAAAGATGCTGAATGGTGCAGTTTCTTGCCTGAAGGACATAAAATATGCATACCAAATAACCTAAGAGAAGATTATGCAATCTGAATATAAACCTACATGATGCTACTAAGACTCTTAAGAAAAATATGGTATGATCCTTTATGAAGAGTTCCTGATGTTCATTGGCTAAGAAAGTATTTGGGATTGCTATTTTTTACTGCAAAATGAATTCCACTCCATCAAATCTAAAGTAGCAAAATGATTCCAACAAGACATAACTACAGGATTTCAGGAAGCAGGTTTTATTAGTCGTTCGAAGTCGAACTTTAAGTCTCAATACATCGGCAGATGCTTCGTTTTTCAACATTTGTGCTGCAACTCGCATATGTAAACATGTTGTTCACATTCAGACAAGAAACCAACTAATATTTGTTATCTGGCTCTGGTTCTAGGCTCACTAAAAGAAGCTGGTACTTACAAGAATTGCATGACAACGGATCTGATGGAGGGATCCCCAACTGAATATAATAGCACCTATCCACTGGCACCACCCCAACTTTAAAAGAGGCTTTAGGAGAGAGGGTGAATCAATGACTAGGTCTGGCATTCTTGCACGACCCTTTACTATGAACTCAACTATTTGACCTCGGATAAAATCTATTGCTTCAGGAAGACAAGAGCTAGCGAGAGATAAAGGTGTGGCCGTGTAATAGCTGCAGGAAAAATAATAATTGTAAGTCAATCCAAATTGTAATAGCTGCAGGAAAAAAATAATCGTCAGTCAATCCAAATTGTTGCAGAAAAAGGAAAGAGCAATGCAATGATCGTTGTGCAAAGAAACCTTTACTGAAAGACCAGCGTTATAAAAAGCAAGAAATCAAAGAATATATGCAAAAAGGTAAAAAAGATAACTGTTCTGTTAATTGATAGGTGGTAAAAAAATTAGAACTACAATTACGAGTGGTCAAATCATCCAGTAAACTAAAGTATGCCTTAACTTACACCATCTACTTGTATATTTTGTTGATAAAGTACAAGCCCGGAACTACAGAAAATAACCATAACAAGACCTAACAGAAAAGGCATGTGAAATTATAATAGAAAGGACTAGAACTCTAGAAGGAAGAAAAAGAGAAAGTATTTAGTCAAGCTAGCATATTAACAACTACGCAACATTCTAGAACATAATGGAAGTTAACCAATGTGGAACTTACAATAGACCCGTCAGATATCCTACAATGTGCATCCGAGCTGATGGGCTGTAGTGAAACACATTTTCAGTCTCATACAGGCGTCTCAGCACCTGAATTTCCATCAGTAGAAGTACAAAGACAGTCCGCCAGACACGATACTTGTGTTCCATGGTGCGCGACAGGACACTGCCAAAAGAGAACGAATTTGACCCAATAAGATGGCTAGCGATTGTGGAGTAACTCGATGGCTCTGGCAACAGCGGTGTCATTTCCATATATGCATAGAAGCATATTGCAAGCAGCAAGCTTGTTGTCACCGCCACTCCCACCACATAGAAATGCAAGAAGTACTTCTGTGGAACTGTGAACTTCTGCAATTTCATAAAGATTATTTCAGTTTATGATGCTTATGCAGAAGTTGAGTAGAATACAAGACAAATGTACGATATATGCATCAAAATTATCTACATAAAGATGACAGTTTTACCCATGGGTTTGGATACACATAGGTACCTGAGAATAACCGTATGGGTAGAAACTTTTACCCATGAGTTATTACCAGAACCTGCGCATAACCCGATTTGTCATGAGTCAGCTATTGTTATAATTTTTTGCCAGAGGATTACCCATGGGTTGCTTGATTAATATTTAAACAATAGACAGTATGTGTCTCATAGGACATGTAGACCGTCAGAGACGTATATAACACATATAATTGTAAAGAAGCAAAGACTTGTAAAAATGGACGCAACATAGGTTAGCTTCACAATCATCCAAGTATCATGTACTCATAGTTCGTCTAAAGGATGAAATGTTCTCTTACTTGGAAGGTTGAACCTGTCTCACTCCCAGTAAGTAACAAAAGGAATTTTAGTGGACCAGGGGCATTTTTACGCCTAGTTCTAGTAATTCAAAAAAAGAGGCACGAGTTTCTAATCTACCCACAATCTCCTTCTATTAATTCAAAGAAAGGGACAGGAGCTTCTAATCTACCAACAATCTCCTTCTATTAATTCAAAGAAAGAGACAGGAGCTTCTAATCCACCCGCAATCTCCTTTTCATCCAAGTAATCTCCCAAATACATTGTATCAAAGTCTTCAAGAGGGAGAGACCCCATGGTTGTCAATGGAAAAGGCTACACAGAACTTCAATCGTGGATTGATAACACTGCAATTGTTTTGCCTCTTTTGCTTTTTATAACGCCCTTTTGTAGTGTACACAAGCTTTTTCAATATATGGAGTAGGATACTCAATTACTCATCTAATGCTTTCCCTAACCAGATAGCACATTGTATCAAAATTTCAGAACGGACAGCTTTGCTAAGCCCAAAATTCGCTCAAGCGTTGCGATCGTGCCGAACCAGGGCCCACTGGAGATTGAGGCAGGCTGCAGCCTAGGGGAGATGAGTTGGAACATGTCTAAAAAGGCAAAGCGGGAACCGAGGTGCTGATCTTACCGCCTTGGAGGAGGAGGAGGACGGCCTGACGGTCTTGCCGCGGGAGGAGAAGGCGGCGAGGAGGCTGTGGAGGAGGCGGCCGCCGGCGGCCGCGGGGATGGGGAGCGCGGCGGCGAGGATGGGGAGCGTGGCGGCGAGCCAGGCGAGGCACAGCAGAGGCTGGAGGGCGGGCCCGTCCCCCTTCTCCATGGGAGGCAAACCCGCGTTCGCTCTCTCTCTCTCTCTCTCTCTCTCTCTCTCTCTCCCTCTCTCCCTGTGCTGGTACGCGGCGATCTGCGCGGGTGGTGGGGTGAGGGCACTAGGAGGGAGGGAGGAAGAGAGTGCGAATCGAAAGGGGAAGGCCACCGGCACGGCACGCGATTCGTTGGCTCGTTGCTTGCTGGACCGGGATGCGTGTTGGCCTTGGGTTGTTTGGATACCTAGATTATAGGAAACTAGTTTTCCTTAAACCCGATTTCTGGTGTAACAACCTAAAACATTGTTTGGATCCTCTAACTAACTCGTGGATATACTAAACTGGGTCTTCCAAAAACCCAAAAAACCAGTTTATACAAAAACGACTAATAGACGTTTTTGTACAAACGCGTTTTCTATATGCATTAGGAGATCAGCGAAGTCCGACGCGCTGATCATGGTAACCTCCGCCGGCCGCGACAGCAGCTTGACAAAGCCAAAAGACGTCGGTTGCCCATCTCGGCCAAGCAGCCGGAGCATGCAGGTTGCAATGCTCCACCTAGACCAGCGCCTCCATGGCGGATGCAAACTTGGGCCGGCTGCCGTCGTGTCCATCGGCCGTTTCACAGCCACCGTCGTCGTCCATATGCTCCAGCTTCTACGTCGTCGTCAGGCCTCCCTAGCATGTGTGTTGTGCTCTGCTGTTACCGGCCAATCGATCCAGCAGCTAGCTAGATGCTACATGCATGCCCGGCTTGAGAATCATTCAAGGTGCTTTACGTTGTGTACTCGTGTCTTGCCGTATGTGAGTTGCATGTACGTGCTTCTTTGATGGGAACCTGAGCCAACATGCATGACACCGGCGAACGAAGCCGAGCACGACCAGGCGAGCAGTGCGACCACCCTGGCGGCCTCGGTGATGGCCTCGCGAGAGAGCAGTTTACGGTGTGGTTGTCCGCCGCTGTGCGTGTAGGTGCCAAGAGCAAGCCGAAGCACCACACCTCCATGTATTGTTTGGGAAGAACTCAAAATTGTGTTTTTCTAATTTTTCCATCCAAACAAGGTACTGGGTATACTTACCTTAACAGAATAACTAACCAAAACTGGTTTTCCTAAAAATCCTCCAAAAACTCGTTTTCTAAAATCTCACATCTAATTCCCTGTATCCAAACAAGCGGGCAACCCCCCTCTCGTCTCTATCGACCGGCACACGTGGTGATTGGGACTACAATCTTCTGTTCCTATATGTCTCCGGTGTTATGAATCGCTAAAACTGCTCAGCGTTGGGTACAATTCTCGTCCTCCAGAGTTGTTACGGACCAATAAACCAATACGAAGGTAGTATATCATCAGTGTTCTTCGGGTTTCACGGCATGGTTTTTTCTACTCTCTTTGTCTCATAATATAAAAGTATTTTTACACTAAACGCCCGTATATTATGAGATGGAGGGAGTAGCATTTGGGTCGCCTACTAGGCACGTATTCGGAAGGCGTGGCACGATCCGTGACCAAGTGTACTCGCTGCACGGAATGATGCGTTGAGTCTTGCTTTAGACCAACTTTAACGGGTGACCGCCATTTTGTCCGGCCGGGTCCATTTGGCTCGTTACGGACACGATCGAGAGCCCAACACGCGAGAGTAAACTAAAAAAACTTTTGTTCCGCGTCGTTCTGACTGGGAGCGCCCGAACATGGGTCTAGCGCCCACGCGAGATGGAATTTGGGCTGGCCCATTATACATGAATTGGGGCAGGTGCTCATTCGCTCGATCCATCACTGCATTTTTTTTAGTTCAGATCACTCGATGAGTTGTCTAAAAAAAGTGGTTGCTAGTTGTT
This sequence comes from Triticum aestivum, assembly GCF_018294505.1. Classification (NCBI taxonomy): domain Eukaryota; kingdom Viridiplantae; phylum Streptophyta; class Magnoliopsida; order Poales; family Poaceae; genus Triticum; species Triticum aestivum. The sequence goes on from NC_057797.1 coordinate 654,931,658, forward strand.
GACTGTTGACTTTTTGTAAAAGTTCAAAAAAAACAGAAAATCAAAAAACTTCATCAATTTCGAAAAAAGTTCAGCGAATTTGACAAAAAATTTCATCGAATTTGAAAAAAAAGTTCATCGGATTTGAAAAAAAAACATCAAATTTGAAAAAAGTTCACCGAATTTGGAAAAAGTTTACTGAATTAAAAAAATCATCAGATTAAAAAATCGTCGTATTTGAAAGATAAGTTCATCAAATTTGATAAAAAAAAGTTCACGCAATTCAAAAACAGAAAAGAAAAGAAGAGAGAATAAAAAAATGGGGAAAACACTACATTTTGTAGCGTTATATTTAAAGAAGAAGAAAAGGAAGTTTGTAATCAGCTAGGAGGTTGCGAGTTTGATACTTATTAGGCCCATAATTTTCTAGAGTATTACAGAAAAGAAAAAAAATACTAAAATGTGCCGGCCCAACAAGGCATGGCGGTGTGCGCCCGTTTGTGCAATCCATGTAACGGGCACCGTTTAGGAATGCCGTTCTGACCCAAACCGGGCACAATTTTGGGTAGTTTTTAACACTAGGCAGGAACACACACATCGCTCCCCCCCCCCACTCCCTACCGTCCTCATTTAATCCACAAGGGTACACGGGGCTGCATGTGAGCCTCCCATCTACCTTGGGTCGCGTCCTTTTTAATGGCAAAGCCGTGGACTGGCCAGCCCACTTCCTAACATGAACTCATGTACGTAAAATTATAGCTCAAATTACTTTGGATCTTTCTAGAGGCATTTGGAGCAATGCGTTTTTGACAACAACAGAAACATCACCAATACAAGCATATTGCTGATTACCAACAACTCCTATGACTCAAATACACATCAATTTTCGAGCTCCACTATTATCTGTTATATTTAAAAGCGTCCACACACTTCCACTCCACTGCCCCTCCCGCCCAGACCAGCAAACCCTAGCGCCGCCCAGCTCACCCTCCTTGCTCCCGCCCGCCCGCTAGAATGGGCATGTGGAAGTGGGTGCCTGGCAAGAAGGCAAAGAATGACCATGAGGCGTGGTCGTCCTCCGCATCGTCGGGCAGCGCCGCCGTGTACTCCGCCTCCACGCTTCCGGTCGTACGTAAAGGTGGAGATATGCCGGCGTTGCTGGGAGACCGGCACCCCGTTGTCATGGTCTGATGCCCACCTCCCAACTGGGTGGCATGTGAGCCCGAATCGGGTGCTAATCCCGACCGTCCCAGTGACCGGTTGTGCCCGCAACATGGATATCAACTGCTGGCGCGATCGCATCCTGCGCCACCTCCTCGCCGAGCCATGGTACGACGTGGAATCGTCGTTCTGGGACACTTGGTTCCAAGACGGGCACGGCATCCGCTGGCAAACGTTCTTTGTCGGCCGTGCCCGTAGCCCACCTCGTGAGCCGCGCGCGCGCACACAGCGCCCACCCAGAGCGTGCGGTCATGCACAGGTGCACGGCTTGATGCCGGCGCCCTCCCCCTCTCCGTCCCCACCACCACCACCACCTCCCACCATGACCGCCGAAGAGGAGGAGCGGCTGGTGCAGGCCGTGATGGAGGACTCCGAGAGGGAGTTCAAACGTGATACATCTCCAACGTATTACATATCTATAATTTTTTTATGGTTTTATGTTATTATATTATCAATATTGTATGTTGTAAATATCATTTATTATTATTGTGGACTAACCTATTAACTTTGTGCCTAGTGTAAAATCTTGTTTTCACCTATTCCTTTGTTTAGTCAAAAACCATAACAAACGAAGTTCAAACACGATAAAACTTTACACTAATATTTTTTTGACCATAAGAGACCATAGAAGTTTCAGGGAGAGACCAGAAGACTCCCGAGGGAGCGACTATCTCAAGCCATCAACACTTGTGAGGCCCACGTGGCTCCGTTTGACATAATTCCCAACCAATAAATTCCCTAAAATTCAGGAACCCTTGAAGCGAGACCTGAAACAATTTTATCGTCGCCGCAAGCTTCTATTCTTCCATGATCCCATTTGGAGGCCTTTTACGGTACTCCGCCGGAGGAAGAAACCATTAGTGAGGCAATCTTCATCAACCTTGCTGCATCCATGATGATGTGTGAGCAGTTCCCACAGGTGAAGGAAATATGCCCTAGAGGCAATAATAAAGTTGTTATTTTATATTTCCTTATATCATGATAAATGTTTATTATTCATGCTAGAATTGTATTAACCGGAAACTTGATTCATGTGTGGATACATAGACAAAACACCGTGTCCCTAGTAAGCCTCTACTAGACTAGCTCATCAATCAAAGATGGTTAAGTTTCCTAACCATAGACATTTGTTGTCATTTGATGAACGGGATCACATCATTTGGAGAATGATGTGATGGACAAGACCAATCCATTAGCTTAGCATAATGATCATTAAGTTTTATTGTTATTGCTTTCTTCATGTTATATACATAATGCTTTGACTATGAGATTATGCAACTCCCGGATACTGGAGGAATACCTTGTGTGCTATCGAACGTCACAACATAACTAGGTGATTATAAAGATGCTCTACAGGTATCTCTGAAGGTGTTTGTTGGGTTGGCATAGGTCGAGATTAGGATTTGTAACTCCGAGTATCGGAGAGGTATCTCTAGGCCCTCTTGGTAATGCACATCATAATAAGCCTTGCAAGAAATGTGACTAATGAGTTAGTTGCTGGATGATGCATTACAGAACGAGTAAAGAGACTTGCCGATGACGAGATTGAACAAGGTATGAAGATACCGGCGGTCGAATCTCAGGCAAGTAACATACCGATGACAAAGGTGAAGGAAATATGCCCTAGAGGCAATAATAAAGTTATTATTTATTTCCTTATTTCATGATAAATGTTTATTATTCATGCTAGAATTGTATTAACCGGAAACATAATACATGTGTGAATACATAGACAAACATAGTGTCACTAGTATGCCTCTACTTGACAAGCTCGTTAATCAAAGATGGTTAAGTTTCCTAACCATAGACATGAGTTGTCATTTGATTAACGGGATCACATCATTAGGAGAATGATGTGATTGACTTGACCCATTCCATTAGCTTAGCATTTGATCGTTTAGTATGTTGCTATTGCTTTCTTCATGACTTATACATGTTCCTATGCCTATGAGATTATGCAACTCCCGTTTACCGGAGGAACACTTCGTGTGCTACCAAACGTCACAACGTAACTGGGTGACTATAAAGGTGCTCTACAGGTGTCTCCGAAGGTACTTGTTGAGTTGGCATATTTCGAGATTAGGATTTGTCACTCCGATTGTCGGAGAGGTATCTCTGGGCCCACTCGGTAATGCACATCACTATAAGCCTTGCAAGCACTGTAACTAATGAGTTAGTTCCGGGATGATGTATTACGGAACGAGTAAAGAGACTTGCCGGTAACGAGATTGAACTAGGTATTGAGATACCGACGATCGAATCTCGGGCAAGTAACATACCGATGACAAAGGGAACAATGTATGTTGTTATGCGGTTCGACCGATAAAGATCTTCGTAGAATATGTAGGAGCCAATATGGGCATCCAGGTTCCGCTATTGGTTATTGACCAGAGAAGTGTCTCGGTCATGTCTACATAGTTCTCGAACCCGTAGGGTCCGCACGCTTAACGTTCGTTGATGATATAGTATTTATGAGTTATGTATGTTGGTAACGGAATGTTGTTCGGAGTTCCGGATAAGATCACGGACATGACGAGGAACTCCGGAATGGTCCGGAGATAAAGTTTGATATATGGGATAATAGTGTTTGGTCTCCGAAAGGGTTCCGGAATTCACCGAAAGGGGTTCCGGATGTTTCCCGAAATGTTTGGGTACGAGAACACTTTATTTGGGCCAAAGGGGGAAGCCCACAAGGTTTTTGGAAAGCGCAAAAGGAAGTTTTGTGGAGTCCAGGGGCCAACCGCCAGGGTCCCTGGCGTCTGGGTCCAGACGCCGGGAACCCTGGCGTCTGGCCCTGGAATCCGAGAAGGACTCTTGCCTTTCAGGTGAAACCGACTTTGTGGAGGCTTTTACTCCAAGTTTCGACCCCAAGGCTCAACATATAAATAGAAGGGTAGGGCTAGCACCCAAGAGACATCAAGAAACACCAAGCCGTGTGCCGGCAACCCCGTCCCCTCTAGTTTATCCTTCGTCATAGTTTTTGTAGTGCTTAGGCGAAGCCCTGTGAAGATTGTTCTTCACCAACACCGTCACCATGCCGTCGTGCTGCCGGAACTCATCTACTACTTCACCCCGCTTGTTGGATCAAGAAGGCAAGGACGTCATCGAGCTGAACATGTGCTGAACACGAAGGTGTCGTACGTTCGGTACTTGATCGGGACGGATCGTGAAGGTGTACGACTACATCAACCGCGTTGATAAACGCTTCCTCTTTCGGTCTACGAGGGTACGTAGACATACTCTCCCCTCTCGTTGCTATGCATCACCATGATCTTGCGTGTGCGTAGGAAATTTTTGAAATTACTACGTTCCCCAACAGTGGCATCAGAGCCAGGTTATTGCGTAGATGCTATATGCATGAGTAGAACACAAGTGAGTTGTGGGCGATACAAGTCATACTGCTTACCAGCATGTCATACTTTGGTTCGGCGATATTGTTGGATGAAGCGGCCCGGACCGACATTACATGTACGCTTACACGACACTGGTTCTACCGACGTGCTTTGCACATAGGTGGCTGGCGGGTGTCAGTTTCTTCAATTTTAGTTGAACCAAGTGTGGCTACGCCCGGTCCTTGTGAAGGTTAAAACAACACTAACTTGACGAACTATCGTTGTGGTTTTGATGCGTAGGTAAGAACGGTTCTTGCTCAGCCCGTAGCAGCCACGTAAAACTTGCAACAACAAAGTAGAGGACGTCTAACTTATTTTTGCAGGGCATGTTGTGATGTGATATGGTCAAAGCATGATGCTATATTTTATTGTATGAGATGATCATGTTTTGTAACAAAGTTATCAGCAACTGGCAGGAGCCTTATGGTTGTCTCTTTATTGCATAAAGATGCAAGTGCCATGTAATTGCTTTACTTTATCGCTATGCGATAGCAATAGTTGCAAAAGCAATAGCTGGTGAGACGACCATGTGACGACACGTTGATAAAAGATCAAGATGATGGAGATCATAGTGTCATGCCGGTAACAATAGAAATCATGACAGTACTTTGGAGATGGAGATCAAAATCACAAGATGATGTTGGCCATATCATGTCACATATTTTGATTGCATGTGATATTTATCTTTTATACATCTTATTTTGCTCAGTTCGACGGTAGCTTTATAAGATGATCTCTCACTAAATTTCAAGGTAAATGTGTTCTCCCTGTGTATGCACCGTTGCCAAAGTTCGTCGTGCCAAGACACCATGTGATGATCGGGTGTGATAAGCTCTACGTTCATCTACAATGGGTGCAAGCCAGTTTTGCACACGCAGAATACTCGGGTTAAACTTGACGAGCCTAGCATATGCAGATATGGCCTCGGAACACTGAGACCGAAAGGTCGAGCGTGAATCATGTAGTAGATATGATCAACATAGTGATGTTCACCATTGAAAACTACTCCATCTCACGTGATGATCGGACATGGTTTAGTTGATTTGGATCACGTGATCACTTAGATGATTAGAGGGATGTCTATCTAAGTGGGAGTTCTTAAGTAATATGATTAATTGAACTTTAATTTATCATGAACTTAGTCCTGATAGTATTTTGCAAATAATGTTGTAGATCAATAGCTCGCGTTGTTGCTTCCCTATGTTTTATATATGTTCCTAGAGAAAACTAAGTTGAAAGATGATAGTAGCAATGATGCGGACTGGGTCCGTGATCTGAGGTTTCACTACAAAAAAAAGACACATCCGTGTCATTTTGGGCCGAATGAATTTTTTTTCTGTCATACATATGACACTTCTATGACGATAATTGTGAAAAACCCCGGTATCATCATAGATGTGGTGGGCTCCTACTTCTATGACAAAAAATCATGACAGAAAATGGGATTTTTGTCCTGGATGGGCCGGAGACGCAGCTGCATGACATTATTTGGGCCGTCCATGACGGAAAAAACCGTGGTAGAAGCGAGGGGGAGGAAATTTTTGGAGAGTTCCCGGTTACGGTGGGAGGTCGGGGCTGAGCGATGCGCGTTTCTCTCGTAAACGTACACGCGTGTGTGCGAGGCGTTGGCTCTAACTGAACCCGAGCGAGGCGTTGGGCTCTAACTGAACCCGAGCGATTGCACTGCAGGCTACACGTTACTGAACCCGAGCGATCGATCGATGGCTGTTAACTGAACCCGATCGGGTGATTCCTTCACTACTGTTGCTAACTGAAGCCGATCGATTGGATGAACAGTGAGCGTTGCAGGGGGGAGGGGGGTTGGATGAACAGTGAGCGGTGGCATTGCCTCTGGATGAACAGGACCCTGTGTTGTGGTGGAGGGCTGGATGAACAGTAGACGATGGAGGGGTGCCCGTGGAGGGGTGGTTGAACAGGACCCCATGGTGTGGAGGGCTGGATGAACAGTAGACGATGGATGGGTGCCCATGGAGGGGTGGTTGAACAGTAGCCGGTGGAGTAGCACGCTGTGGAGGCTGGATCAACAGGAGCCCGTGGAGGCTGGAGGAGGTCAACGGTAGCTCGTGGAGGCTGGAGGAGGTCGACGGTGGAGATGAACAATATCCCGTGGAGTCCCATTTTGCGGTACGCCACACCCCTCCCGATGAACAGGACCCCCGTTTCGACCGTAGCGCTCCAACACAAGTCCGTTTCGTCCGTTTTGCGGTACACCACACCCCTCCCGATCAACAGGACCCCCGTTTCGATCGTAGGAGGTCCGTTTCGTCCGTTTTGCGGTATGCCACACCCCTTCCGATCAACAGGACCCCCGTTTCGATCGTAGGAGGTTCGTTTCCTCTGTTTTGCGGTACACCAGACCCCTCCCGATCAACAGGACCCCGTTCCGAACGTAGGAGGTCCGTTTCCTCCGTTGTGCGGTACGCCAGGCCTCGTTTCCATCGCATGTTTCGTCCAAGCCCTCCCGATGAACACGACCACACATTCCGTTCCGACCCAGCCGGTTGGCTCCCACGCATTCCGTTGCCTCCCGATGAACACGATGCATTCCGTTGCCTCCCTATGAACACGACGCATTCTGTTGCCTCCCCATGAACACGACGACGACGCTGTTTCTCCGTTCCGACCCAGCCATGTACACGAGCCCTGGCCGTACGTATGTGCGAGTAGGCGTTCGAGACCCCGCCCGTATGTACACATACATGGCCGTATTTTCTTTCTTGCACCCTGGCCGCTGTACGTATGTGTACATGCTACATGCGCGCCTCTACTACGACACGTACACGTCTCTACTACGACACGTGCACGCCTCTACATCCACCAGTATATATGTACATACACATTCGCGACTAGAATGACAATGCTACGTACGCTTCGACCAGGTGGGTCCCGACTGTCAGGCACTTCCTTGCCTGCGAAGATGTAGCTGGTGGGTCCCAGCAGTCAGGGGGGCGAATCATTTTTTTGCCTGGACGCACTTCCTCGCGTGCGAAGATGTAGCTGGTGCGTCCCCGCAGTCAGGGGCAAACATTTTTTCGCGAAATACGGTGGCCCGTCCGGTGGGTCCCCGCTGTCAGGTGGAGGAATAATTATTTTGCACATAATAAGGAGGCACTTCTTTGCTGCGGCCGTGGACCTAGTTGTCAGCCTCTCCACGTACAGTCCACGTCCGATGGAAGCCGTTTCTTGACCACGTTGACCACGCCGCGCCGAGAGCACCAGCGCGGTGGACGACGGCGAGGCCTAGGAAGGGGACGACGCAGAGCCGGGGAAGACGCGGCAGTGGATGCCCACGTGTAGAGGAGTACAAGGGTTCACTGGTTCGCTGTGGTGTGAGGCTGCCGTCGCCGCAGAATAATAGGGGGTGTTGGTCGTTGACCATGTTGACCAGGCCACGCCGAGAGCACCAGGGCGGTGGACGACGGCGAGGCCTAGGAAGGGAACGACACGGAGGCAGGGAAGACTCGGTAGTTGTTTCCCACGCAGAGGGGAGTACGACTGTACGAGGGTTTACTGGTTCGTCTGCCGTCGCCGGAGAATAACAGCAGGTGTGGGTGAGTAGAGGGATGGCTAGGCCAGCGATGGGAGTACGGTGGGGCGGTGAGGCCTGCGCGGTAGCACAGCCGGCCGCGGGGAGGAGGGAGCAGGCAGTCCCGCCGGCGCTTGTTTGAGCGGCTGGAGCAGGAAGAGCATAGATTGAAGAAGCACGACGGCCGTTCGATGGATATCCAACACTCACTGCTTGTGCGTCAATCTTTTTTAGGAAAGCCTCAAATCTGTGGAAAACAACATATAGCCCATCTGCCATTATTTCTAATAATTTACAGCCCATTTGCTAATTCTTAAGGTTTTTTTGGAGCCCATATTCTTTTTGTTAGCATTACAACCCATATTGTGGCCACGGTTAAAAAATTATACGAAATTTTGCATATTTCGGTGCGGTTTGCACTGTTTTTAATCCCAAAATTTTGACTCACATTCAAACTGATTTTAAAAATAAATGTATATCAATGTAAAATCCAACAAATTCTCCATGCATAAAAATTAATGTATTTTAAAATCTCAAAATGAAAAAAAGGACATTTGAAACTAATTGTCGGTTTGATGTGTTTTAAAAATGTACATCCCATTTCTCATTACTGATGGGCCATTTTCTCGGCCAGCCGAATGAAAGCTCTCCTCCTCTTGAAAAATTTGCAGCCGAACAGGCCTGACAAACCGACTTACTTGGCAAATCACAAAAAAACTGGGCTGTGGCCGTGGACCCAGCTATCAGCCTCTTCACGTACAGTACTCTTCCGATGGAAGTCGTTCCTTGACCATGTTGACCACGCCGCGCGGAGAGCACCACGGCGGTGGACGACGGCGAGGCCTAGGAAGGCGATGACGCGGAGCCGGGGAAGAAACGACAGTGGAACCCCGCGTGGAGAGGAGTAGGAGGGTTCACTGGTTTGGCTGCGGTGTGAGGCTGCCGTCGCCGCAGGGCCTGGCCAGCAGTGGGAATAGTAGGGGGCGGTGAGGCCTCCGCGGCAGCACAACCGGCCACGGGAGGCAGGAGCATGCGGCACGACCGACGCTGCTTTGGTTGTTGACCACGTTGACCAGGCTGCGCCGAGAGCACCAGGGCGGTGGACGAGGTGAGGCCTAGGAAGGGAACGACACGGAGGCAGGGAAGACTCGGTAGTTGTTTCCCACGCAGAGGGGAGTACGACTGTACGAGGGTTTACTGGTTCGTCTGCCGTCGCCGGAGAATAATAGCAGGTGTGGGTGAGTAGAGGGATGGCTAGGCCAGCGATGGGAGTACGGTGGGGCGGTGAGGCCTGTGCGGCAGCACAGCCGGCCGCGGGGAGGAGGGAGCAGGCAGTCCCGCCGGTGCTTGTTTGAGCGGCTGGAGCAGGAAGAGCATAGATTGAAGAAGCACGACGGCCGTTCGATGGATATCCAACAGTCACTGCTTGTGCGTCAACCTTTTTTAGGAAAGCCTCAAATCTGTGGAAAACAACATACAACCCATCTGCCATTATTTCTAATAATTTACCGCCCATTTGCTAAGTCTTAAGGTTTTTTTGGAGCCCATATTCTTTTTGTTAGCATTACAACCCATATTGTGGCCACGGTTAAAAAATTATACGAAATTTTGCATTTTCGGTGCGGTCTGCACTGTTTTTAATCCTGAAATTTCGACTCACATTCAAACTGATTTTAAAAATAAATGTATATCAATATAAAATCCAACAAATTCTCCACGCATAAAAATTAATGTATTTTAAAATCTCGGAATGAAAAAAAAGACATTTGAAACTAATTGCCGGTTTGATGTGTTTTAAAAATGTACAGCCCATTTCTCATTACTGATGGGCCATTTTCTCGGCCAGCCAAATGAAAGCTCTCCTCGTCTTGAAAAATTTGTAGCCCAACAGGCCTGACAAACCGACTTACTTGGCAAATCACAAAAAAACTGGGCTATGGCCGTGGACCCAGCTATCAGCCTCTCCACGTACAGTACTCTTCCGATGGAAGTCGTTCCTTGACCACGTTGACCATGCCGCGCGGAGAGCACCACAGTGGTGGACGGCGGCGAGGCCTAGGAAGGGGATGACGCGGAGCCGGGGAAGACGCGACAGTGGAACCCCGCGCGGAGAGGAGTACGAGGGTTCACTGGTTTGGCTGCGGTGTGAGGCTGCCGTCGCTGCAGGGCCTGGCCAGCGGTGGGAATAGTAGGGGCGGTGAGGCCTTCGCGGCAGCACAACCGGCCACGGGAGGCAGGAGCATGCGGCACGACCGGCGCTGCTTTGGGCGGCTGGAGCAAGAAGACCAGAGGTTGAAGAAGCACTACGGCCGTTGGATGGACATCGTAAGGTCACTAGAGCTAGAATCGTTCATATTGACTAAGTTAACAAATCCCTTCGTCCCCGTCAACTTAGTAGGCCCACAAGTCAGCCTCCCAGCAAGGTGGGTCCCAGCTAGCCAGGGGAGTATTCATTTTTTGTGCGTAATAAGGAGGCACTTCCGGTGGGGCCGAGCTGACAGCGGGGGGAACGTTTTTTTTTGCGAAATACAGTGGCCCGTCAGGTGGGTCCCAACAGTTAGGGGGCAAACATTTTTTTGCAAAATATGGTGGCCCCTCCAGTGGGGCCCTGCTGTTAGTTGGAGGAATCATTATTTTCCGTGTAATAAGGAGGCACTTACTTGCTGCGGCCGTGGACCCAGCTGAGACTCTCCACGTATAGTATACTTCCGATGGAAGTCATTCCTTGACCACATCGACCTTCCTGCATTCCGTTGCATGCATGCGTCCATGGGCGTGGTGCGTCCCCACTGTCAGCCTCTCACGTACAGTCATCTTCCGATGACTCTCGGTTGTTGACCATGTTGACCACACCGTGCCGAGCGCACCCAGACTGGAATGACCCGGAGATGGGGAAGACGGGGCAGTGGAGTCGCAGATGGAGAGGAGTGGGAAACTTCGCTGTTTTGGGTGCGCGGCACAGCCGCGGTGCCGCCCACGGGAGACAGGAGCAAGAACAAAGGTTGAAGAAGGAGCACGGCTGTTGGATTAACATCCAACGGTCCAGCTGCTAGAATCATTTGTTGATTAAGTTGACAAAGCCGTGCGTACACGTCCGCTTAGTAGGCCCACAAGTCAGTCACCAAATCTGACGGGTCCCAGCTATCGATGAATAATTTTTTTCGCAAAACAAGGAGGCACTTACTTCCGTGTGAAGATACAGCCGGTGGGTCCCAACTGTCAGGTGGAGGAAACATTTTTTCAGCTTAATAAGGAGGAACTTTCCTTGCGTGCGACCATGGACCTCGTGGGTCCTAGCCGTCAGGCTCTCCACGTACAGTCCTCTTCCGATGACTCTCATTTGTTGACCACGCCGCACCGAACGCAGCGAGGCGGTGGACGACAGCGAGGCCCCGGACGGGAACGACTCGGAGATGGGAAAACACGGCAGTGGAGTTGCAGATTGAGAGGAGGAGAAGGGTTATAACTGGTTCTGTTGCGGTGTGGGGATATAGTCTGTGGAGAATAACAAGAGGTGTCGAGGGGTGGAGGGATAGCCTGGCCGGCGGTGGGGTAGCGCTTCACAACGATGCGTGCTAAGTAGAGTCGCTAGCCATCGGAGGCCGGACCAGGCGGTCCCGGCGACGCTGGAGGAAGAAGACGAGAGATTGAAGGTGCATGCCGGCCGTTGGATATAAATCCAATGGCTGTGGATGACACAACCATTTGTTGACCAAGTTGACAACACCCTGCGTAGGCTTCGACCTATTGGCCCACATGTCAACCTGCAAAAATGTGGCATATATTTAACCCATGTGTTCTAGAATGTACAGTCCATTTGTTGGGCTGGGTGAACAAATAATTTCGTGTCAATCAGGTCGATTTATATTTTCTAAGAAATCCCAGCCCATTTGCACTTCCTTGAAATACACGTATTAGGTGGGCTCGTTATATATATAATGTTGTGTTAGAAGAAGCAATTAATATCAAAGAATAAACCGGAGAGGCACATTATATATATATATAATTAAGAAATTAGTGAGTTATTGCTCAAAATAAAAATGAGCGTGTTATTATTAAATTGGTCCTTAAAATCTTCGCAAGCTTTTGTACGCAATCACCAGGATTTTCCTTGCCTGTGAGTCAAAAACAACGAGGATTTTCCTTGCCAAGTTCCGTTAAACATTTACTTTTATAAGTTAATAACACGTGGATGTCTTTATAATGTATATATAAGTCTCTATAAAATATACGATAATAGTAATAATATAAATCTTTCCCTAATAATAAAGCATGGATTGACTCTTTGGGTTCACCGTCACAATACGCTTCTTTCCGTGAATTTACGCTTTCAGTTTTTTTTCCGTTAGTTTAAATCGATAGTCCGTCCAATTGCTGCGAGGCAGTACTAAAAACTTTGTCCATCCAATTGGTCCACGTCCACATTCTCTTATTGGGCCTGCACGCATGTTTCGGCCTGCATGCACGCTTCTGTATCTGTACCTTACCTGATTTTCACACATGTACTCGGAGTAATCCCACCTCGATTACTTACATGAAACTCCGCCAGTTTATATACCTAGGAAAATTGCATATCAACAACGAGCCTCTGAATCAACAAACACAAAATGAGAACGAAGGGAAATTGTACAAAAAACGGCAGTCCGGCACGAAGCTGTTCAGTCCGATGCTCGCCGGGGTGAGGAAGCGGAGGCGCAGCGCGCAGACGCCTGCGATGCAGCCTGTTCCACACGCTGGCCACCTCTACACCACACACGACATGGACACGAGCGTGGCGGTAGGGTGGATTGAGGCTCGTGGTGGACCGGATCCAGTGAGGGGAAGGTCGGATCCGTCGGCTTGGAGAGGGAGGTGTGGAGGAGCACGCGGGACAGAGGGCGGAGGAGGATGGAGGCGGAATGCCGAGGTCGGGCTATGGACTCGGAGTGGAGGAGCCACGGAGAGGCCCGGGAGCCACCACGGCAGCCATGAGAGCGAGATAGGCCTGGCCATGCTCGGCGGTCGTCAGCCGACTTCATGTTTCTCTGCTGATGATCCCTGACCACCTGCTGCCTGGGGTCGGCTACATGTTGTTATCTCAGTTTGCTTGGTAGTTTCATTCTTGCTTAAGATTAGACCTAGCCGTGTAGATGCGGATGGACATTGGAGGTACAGTGTTGGCACTAATGACTTGGATAAAAATATTTTTGTATGCACTCTGAGTGGATCAGTCTATATACACTTAAATTTTCACATTTAGTTTCCTTCAATTAGACGACAGCAAGGAGATAATGCACTCCTTTTTTCTGAAAAAATATCATAAGGGACATCTTTTGGAAGAATGACGAGCCATGTTGGCCGTAGTTGGAGTGAAAGAATTACAACTTTTTTGTGCCAAATAATCAAATATAGCACTGGTTCAGAAAAAAAACTAAAACCATGAGAAATGTTGTTGTTGGATGTCAGTGCGCATCATATATCCTCTTGTCCATGCCGGTCATAACAGCAACAACTTTCTTCAGGCTGGTGATGCTCACATTGTCAATCATTCTCACTGTGGTGCCTGAGACAAAAACTCCTAAGGCAGTTTGGTAATTTATGATGTTATTACACCGGAGCACATGTAATGATAGACCCGGTAAAGAAGAATAGAACGTAAGTGTGTGCCATATTTTTTCCCGTTGCAACGCACGGGCCCTTTTGCTAGTATATATAATGTGGTTAGAATGGAAAACATAAATTGGACACAACATTACTTTTATAAGAGTCCTGCGTTTTATACCCCACAGTAGGCATACTAACAAGTTCACACACAAATACAACAGAAAAGGTAAACATTCATATCAAACTCAGGTTCACAGGACACGTTCATATTCATAGCCAACATTCACTAGCAACAACTCAAAAGATTCATATATACACAAGCTCAGCATATCTATGCATCCAAATGATTGATAGATCACACGACAATATTCATACATAATTCACAAAAAGATTCAGATATACACATGTTCAGTATGTTCGTGCATCCAAATGATTGAGATCACAGTCAAATATGATCCATGGACGAACTTTAATTACCTAGGGTATGGACTAGCAAATGGTGTTCAAACGGAGGTACTTCTTGCTAAAATTAGTTCTTGTATGAGTAAACTTTCAAGTACATAAGAGGCAACACAGACAATCTGAACTTTGCTTGTAGGTTTATCCTCAAATAGTGGCCTCGTGCCGAGGGAGGTTTGAGCAACTTGGCCACTACTTTCATCCAACTAGTTTACTGGCTCATCTTGGTCATGTATCTCGCCAAAATTCTACATTGCAGACGAGAAAGGATGCGGATGAGAAAATGAACCACCCAAATTTTTTGTGCAGTTCAACTGAAATGGAGCATCCTTGGCGTGCAGACTGATTAAGTGCTAGATGAATATACGTGTCAACCAACTTGTCTGGAATCTTTAGACTCCATGCCATATAGTTCGCTACCATATGTGTCGATAACCAAAAGGCACAAGTTGGGACCAAAGACTGGACTGCATTTTTCTGGGCTATGCACCAAGCAATATTTTTGGCGTTCACTCTCCTAATACTTGGAGTTTGACAATTGGTTGACGCCGGTTGATACTCGAATGAATATAGGCACTTCTTGTCAACATCGATGCTTGTCTGAGTGAACTTTGGAGTACATAGCAGCAGCATAAGTACCTGTCCATCTGATCATTTTGTGCAGTTCTACTGAAATCACCTGATGTAATGATTTGCCTGCGAGTTCAGGCTCCAAATTACTCCTTTATGAAATTGGCAAATAGTAGCACAATACCAAATTACCAATACATATGTCAGGCACAATAATTAGGATAAAGACCAGTACCAACCTGTGTGAGGTAGCATATCAATTACTATTTCCTTTGACTAGAAGCCGAGATAAGGTAAGCGACTGACAGCAAAGGAAGAAAGCAAGCGAAGATTAGCGATTGACAGGAAAGGATGGAAGCTGTCGAGGTAATGAAGCACCCAAAGTTTTTGTGCAGTTCCACCAAAATCGAGCATCCCTATTGGCACATATATTGAGAGCGTGAGATTACTATAATAGTGGGACTAGTTGATGAAACATACACTAACAAATAGAAGCACCCTCATTATCTTAATGGGTAAAGTTAGCAACATAGTAGTCTTGCTTAAAGAGAGGTATTAGTTTATTTAATCAGTGCCAATTAGCTCAACTCAACACTCAAAGCATTGCCATTTATCATAGGTTGCAAAACTTTAACGTGCAAAGATAAAGGAGTTTCTCATGACAGTAGCACGATACAAATAGAGATGACAACAAACTAATATGGATGAAGGCCTTAGGCCCGTACCAACCTGAGAAAAAAAGCTTATTCATGTAGTCCCATAAGAGATGATAAAGCACTCACTGGAATCACACAATAGTATATATTTTTGTGCACTTCAAATGTATGGTTGAAATCACTCTTGTTTACCAGTGCTGAGATTATATCGAAAGATTATCAAGAACTTCCAGCAGAGTTAAAGCACTGGCTGGGATACAGTTCATTGTATTGTCTTGTGTAGTTCCACTAAAATGTATGATTGGCACAACATGATCCCTGTTTGCACAAGTAGGAATAAGGTGAAACCTTCATTAGCTTAGTGAGAAAGGATAGGAAGACATTAGCATATTATTCAAACAGTAGCATCAAATTCATGATGGACAATACGCAAAACATTGCCTCA
Organism: Triticum aestivum; assembly: GCF_018294505.1. Taxonomy (NCBI): domain Eukaryota; kingdom Viridiplantae; phylum Streptophyta; class Magnoliopsida; order Poales; family Poaceae; genus Triticum; species Triticum aestivum. The sequence goes on from NC_057797.1 coordinate 654,947,510, forward strand.
TTGAACCAATGGCAATAAATTGACATGCAAAACAATAGCACTATTATGTCATGACACTAATAATATTCCCTCCCTGCTCCACCACATGATTCACCTCCATAGACAAACATACACACGTACATGATTCAACATAGGGTCCTACTAAAGATTTGTTTAACTCCAATAGGAAAATTAGGCAGTAATAAATTAGTGGTACTTAAGTACTCCTAATTAATTAAGTGAGACAATAGAAGTGGAAGGGCTCCCTGGAGGATCATCTCACATGTAAGGTAGTCGTTGCCGGAGCCCTTGCATGGCCTCGACTGAGGCCTCTGGCTTCAGCAAGATCGCCTTGGCACTGTTTATTCTTCTTCTTCCTCTTCATGCTCTATTTCTCTTTCTCCTCACCAGTTGGTGAAACCAAGTACATGATTGGCCTTCTAATTCAGAATTGGTTTTGTTTGTGAGGGATTACAAGTGTACTAGTAAAAAACAACATTATTTTCTCATGGCAGTCGGAAAATAGAGATGAACACATGCATTAAATATCATTCTTACCTAAAGGAAGGTTATGGCGCAAATATGGATGACGAGGATTGGAACACAGATCTCCCTTTGTGCAGTTCCACAAAAATGAACTAACTATTCCATTCTGACATTCCAGTTAAACAACAAAAAAGTCACTTCTTTTAAGAAGAGTTTTGTGCAGTGCACCAAAAGGTCACAACAACAACCAGGTGAATTGGATATCCCTGTTTGCACAAAAAGGCATAGAGGAAACAGTGAGAGTCTCAAACAATTACAGGAAAAAACATTTGGCTAAACTTGTCATGGCTTATAACAGTGGCATGGCTTCATTTTTACCAGGGACATTAGATTAAGAACAGCTAAGGCTGCGTTTGGTTCACAGGTTTGGTGCAGGATTTTTGTAGGAACACAATTCCTACGGTATTCTTTCCCTTCCAACCGTTCGGAATACGGGAAAGGTGAATAGTGATTCATAGGAAAGCTGGTCTGGTAGTACTGATTCCATAGGATTAGAAACACCCACGCGTTGCTCATTTTTTGGGCGGAAGCCCGAGGCAGGCGCTCACTGCCATGCGTTAGACAGGTTGCTGTGCTGTGTTGCCGGAATAAAAAATCAACCTATGTGTGGTACGTGAGGTGAGGACAAGAGTAGTCACTGTGCAGCTGAATAAACAAATAGCATCTCATACTGCCAAGCATGCTACTCTAAAAAAACAAATCTGTACATTTCATAGTCCATCCGAACACATTATCTTGAGAGTTTCCTCCGGTTCGTTGTTCCATAGTTTTATACCTACATTCCTTTCCTATTCCTCTATTTGCATCAAGACCTATGTTTTCTGCCCCTTTATTCCAAACGGAGCCTCAATATTTGGTATAAGGGCATGGGACAGTGGGTGCACCAGCAGTCCAGCACCATGTACGTAAACAGGGGCATAAAGTGGTGATTCATAGTTTGTTGCCCCGAGAAACAAACATCCAAGAAACATATCTGGGTTGGTCCCATTTTTGTTCACTCTAGCCACCTACTCCTATGTGTGGATAGCAAATCTAGTCTTGGTCATACCACAGTGTACAGCGTTACCCCTATATTTCCCTTTTTGACCAAGAGACCGGTTGGATGACCAGTCTGTACTACCTTCACCACCTTTCCTTCCTCTTTGTACCAAGTCCGATGTACATAATAAATTCCCCCACCCCCACTTTATTTCTTGTTTGAACCAAGTACTCCATACGTCCGAAATTACTTGTCATCAAAATGGATGTGTCTAGAACTAAAATACATCTAGATACATCCATTTCAATGACAAAGTATTTTCGGACGGAGGGAGTACAAGATTCGACTCCATGAAGTAGCTTTACCTCTAACAATAGAAGAAAAAAATATGTGACGTCGGACCACCCAATCGAGAGGGGCTGAGAGGTAGAAAATGATGCACATGCAGCGACGTAGCAAGCTGGGGAAGTAGAGCTAAGGCGGTTTCGAACGAAGATATACCTGAAGGTCGTCGGGATGTGGATAGGTGGGCGGCGGGAGGCCGGATCCGCCCACAGGCAACGACGAAGGGATCGGAGGACCTCCCATGCCGGCGCTCGGCCAGAGATAATGGTGCGACTGGCAGTGGGTCTCCTCCCTCGCTGTCGACGACGGCCTAAACGCTGCCCCTCCCCCCTTCACCGGCGGAGGGGGATACGTCCGGATCTGTAACCAGCGGTGAGGATAGAAAGCCAGTGTTTTTTGAAGGGAGAAAGACAGTGTTACTACCCCTATCTTGTTTAGATCTGGAGAGGATGAGAGTGTGTGAATAGAGCAACCCTAGCAAGCAAGCGCGAAGGCTCCGGCCTATATATACGTAGTGGGGTAGTTTTCCTTTTTCACTCCATCAAAACAATCGTTTAAAATTATGTACTACTACATGCCAGGTCGCAGTTTTTTTAGTTGTTGATTGTTTTTTGAGATAGCTACCCGGTTGTTCCAAGTGGTGTTACGGTGTGCCAGGTCGCACTTTGTATCGTTCAAGTCTGGTACTACAAGTCCCTCCATTAAATGAACAACCACCCCCTCATAAAAATTGTGAACAAGCCCACGGCTAAAATTAGCGAAAACGTGGGTTGCCCCAACATGCATTATTATTTATATTTTCTACTCCCTCCGTTCCTAAATATAAGTCTTTTTTATTAGCCACACCTAAGACAAGAATTTTTTTATTAGCAGTGAACCCCACATGTCATAGACACAAAAATTGTGGCAAGATTCCCTTAGGCAAGCCAAAGTGTGTCTAACAATTTGAGCAACTCAGGTTAGGCAAGTGTGGCAAGTGTGGGAAAAATAATGTGGAAACATAAGACAAACATAGTCACAATCCAAACAGCCCCGTAATTTTTTGTGACATGCATGAAAATTTGGTTAGTTAAATTTATAGTCAAAATTTGGCAAGGTGCATCAAATCAACACATGCAAGTATCAAAAGGAAAGTCATGGCATGCATGCATGCATGCGTTGTACTCCCTTCGTTTCCAAATATAAGTCTTTTTAGAGATTGCAACAAGTGACTACATACGAAGCAGAATATGTCTACTCCTACATACGAAGTAGCCCATTTGAAATGTGTAAAAAGACTTATATCGAGTGCAGTGCTTTGATGTGTCGCGTCAACTCGTACAAGACCGAGAAATTTGATGACTACAACGCCCTCTCCCTCACGGACTAAGCTCCGGTGCCTTAACTGCACCTGCCTTTGGCTACATGACAGGAGGGCCAACCACCTGTTGGGCCCACCTGTCATAGACGCAAAGGCAGGAGCAGTAAGTAGAAGCTTTCACTACATGCTATCCCTCCCGCACGAGGTGGACGGACATGCAGCAGTGGGGTCGATATTGTAGAAGTAGGAGTAACATCATTGTTCGTCTTCTCGAAGAGGCGAAGAACCAAGCGCAACCCGAACGTGGCAGTTGGGAATGCTTGCGTGGTGTGGTTCCTTGGAGTACTAGCCAGGCTCTTGCATGAGACACAATTGCTATTGTTTAACAATTAAACTCCATTATCCATTGGTTGATACTCATTCTGTATAGGTCCACACGCTTAGCACCGTTTCCTCCTGGGGTCACCAATGTTTATTTGCTAATTAATAGCATTGCATGCAATGAACTAGTCATTGCAAGTCATTAAAAGCATGCACACCTCTCATCTCTTATTGGTTGATATGTCAAGAACAAGAAACAAGGTAGAAGTTAATGCACCGCGCCTAAGTGTTTTGGGACTATTTGGTTTTCGTAAGATGACTTACACACCTAGACGGAGGGAGTAGCATAGCCCTGTAAACCGGAAAGGAGTATTTGCCTTTCTAGAGATTTCAACAAGTGACTAGACTACACCATGTGCAGTACTCCCTCTCTTCCGGTTTATAGGGCTCAAATCTCAAATCTCATGAACCAATGCATTTTACTCGGTAATAAATGACGAGGATTGAAGGGGAATCCAAATTTGCTTCGTCTTCTGTCCTTGAGCTCTTGGCGAACCAATGCACTATACTGTTTTCCGACCACTCCACCCCAGAGCTCTCACCAAGCGTCGTTCATGCCACCGCGTCGCACACTAACCGGTAAGGCAACGATGGCATCCTGCCGCACCGAGTTCCTCGCCGCCCACAACCACACACAAAATGGTAGGGAAGCGATGGCATCCCGCCGTGCCGAGTTCATCGCCGCTCGCGACCTCACAACTATGTGGGAGGAATTTGAAGATGCCAAGGCCAAATGGGCGATAGAGCAAGAGGCGGCCAAAGCCGCATAGAGGGAGCGGAAAAGTCAGAAAGCACTCAAGAAAAGAGAGGCCTGCCGCCGCAAGAAAGAAAAGGATGCACGCGCTGCTGCGGAGAGGTCGGCGGAGATCCAAGCACGGTGGGGTGTCACCGACAAAGCCGGGAAGGAGAACGACGACGTCTGGCCAGCATGTGAGAAGTAGTAGTACTAGTAGTTAGAGTGTGTGTCTGTGTCTGAGTACGAGCATGTACCAATACTACTAGTTACTACTGTAGTTTTTAGAGCAAATTACCAGTACATTAGCCTAGACTAAATGGAAAAATTCCTATCCTAAGCATCAAATGGCATCTCTTTCTCTATAGGAATTGAGATGCATGTCATCTCACTTCCTATGATTTTCATATTCCTATCCTATGAACGAAAGGAGGCCTCTGTTGGAGTAACTACTGTAGCTAGCAATACTGCTGGTACAGTAGTTTTCTTCAAGAAGCGGAATTCAATGAAGTCATATGGTTCCTTCGTCCGAGCAACTTCAAAGTGGGAAGTGGGCCTGTGATTTGACGACTCATTAGTCATTGTTACTGCGGCGCGACGACCTGGGTGACTCTCCCTTGGAGTTCTGCGTGCATGGAAAGTGGAGCCGTGTGGCACCCCGGCTCAGAGCGACCAGTATACCATGCATTGCCAACCCAGAGACCATGTCTTCTGGCAACACACAACATCTTGGTACAGAATAACAACCGCTTTATTGATGCTAGCGGAACAGAGTTACATTACAACAGCTATCGAGGCCAAGCGGCACACTCGGTGCGGCTGAACAATATGTACATTATTTAGTGAACATAAAGGGGCCTCGATCCGAACAACTACGTGGCAGCGGAATAACGTCGTGGCGGAAGCTCCATATCACAGGGACACCGATGTGGACACGATCTAGACTCGAACAACGCTCCTCTTCAACGATACTTTCCTGAAATCTGGCATGACATGCCAGGTTAGTACATTGAATGTATTTGCAAGCTCACAACAGGCATAATCATAATGACAAACAATATCATGATATTTAACCAATTATTAAAAATGCAACACTATATGTCAACATGCTGTGATCATGCTCGAACGTCCCTCGGGACAGCTTACCAACCGTGATCATCTCTAGATCACAAACACACCACCAAAGTGGTCTTTCTCAAGGACAACTCGTGATCCTTACGGCGATCACAACCACGACCATCATTTGGTCCCAAATGCCTCGATGGCCTGTCTGCCATCCATCAACAATGCAAAGTTCATAGCTTAGTGTGCAATTTTTATTAAACGTTGACTCATGGTGGGACCTATTACGAGGTGTCCGTAACCATGGACACGGCTATCGATAGATTACACACTCTACAGAGGTAGCACACTGTACCCACACCATGGAACCCATGGTCTTGCACTCCTTTTCGGGTGGACCAACAACATTCCATCAAAACCCCTCCATTGCCACATCACTCTCCCGGCCACTCCGACCCAAATCCCCAACGGGCTGGTCCTGGGTGGCCCCATGTCTACCAAAGACACCCCGACCACCGTCGTGGTCAAAACACTCCCACTCGGGGACACTCCCACTCAGGGCCTCGCTACCATAATCTCATCAATGAGCACACAAGATTATGTTTGCTTGCCGGGCCAGGGCAAGCATGACATAACCTTTTGTTGGCGTTCTGGAAATGGGGGTCCCCAGACTTGCCTGCCTGCGGCCTGCGGCGTGGCTCAGGTGGGGGCCCAGCGCGGCCCATCTTCATCAGCGCAGGCTCAAGACCCTCGCGAGGGGCCAAGCCTCGCGGGGCGGACGACAGGAAGCTTCCTTAGAGGCAGCCTCATCAGGCAGGCTCGCGAGGAGGCAGAGAGATCAAGGCAGGGGTACCTCGCGAGGATCCCGTGACGCAAGCCATGACAATTGAGACCAGGCGGGCGCCGGCCTGCGCAGGGTCCTTGTTTCCCCTTTGGTGCAAAGGGGGCAAGCACAGGCCAAGGCATCAGGCAAAGGTTGCCATTCCGGTGCAACGAGACCAAGACCAGCAGAGCGGTAGGACGGAGGTCACCGTGGAGCCCAAGACGGCGTCATCACCAGTGCTTTTGGCAGCCGAAGACCACCTTTGGTCAGGATAACTTGTACTACATGTTCCGCTTCAAAATGACCAATTGTTGGCGCCCTTCCTGCTCAATTATTCGGGAAGAGGCCCAGGGCCTCTATAAATAGAGCTAGCCACCACAGAGTAGAGACATCTAGAGACCCAGAAAGAGAAAGAGAGAGATCTGGTAGAACCCTAAAAGAGAGAAAGAGAGGCGACGGAACTCACCCTAGCAGTTCATCGCACCAGCTCACGAGCACCTCTCGCGAGGCTGTTCTTCCCTTGTACTGTTCATCATCAGCCCCCTGAGGCAATCCACCACACCAAACACTGGAGTAGGGTATTACACCACAAAGGTGGCCCGAACCAGTATAAACATCGTGTCTCTTGTGTTGTTCATCATTTTCATCTTAGTTTGCACGAGAGGATCAGACGTAGATCGGTTGGGAAGAGATCTCTGTGCGCACCCCAGTGTTCGAACCTCAAGGGTCTGCCGGAACCCGAAATCCGACATTTGGCGCGCCAGGTAGGGGTGCGCCGGAATCTTTCTTCCGCTGTTCGCGTGTGATCTTCCGTCGTGTCCATGGCTGACGCTCGTCAGGCCCGCGCCGAATGCCGCGCTGCTTGCGCCACTCGTGTCACCCAGATGGCGCCCGTCGGCGGCCCCCTCGTCGTTCCCTGTTGCCCGCCGCCAACGCCGCCATCGGCCCGGCGGGGAACGAGCAGCAGACCTCGTCCCAGCATCCTTCGATGCGGCGGGATGGCCGCACCGCCTCCCCGTTGCTGACTCCAGCTGGCTCGTCATCCCACGCCCGTCGCGCACCCATGGATGCGCACGCCTCACAGCTCTTGGCGCGGGAGCTCCTCCACTATCGCCCCATCGACGACCTCTACGAGGACTGGCTCGCCCGCATCACCGAGCTCGTCAGTGCCACAGGGGGCTTCCCCTTGCGGTCCCTCTCGCTGCTTCGCCCTCCGTCCCGTGCAGGGGGCAAGGATCAGGAGGCGCCTCCGCCGCCTCCTCCCCAAGAAGGTGCCTTGGCTCCAAGGCGCGCAGCCCCAGGGCGGGACCCTCCACGTCCGGCATCTGCGCAGCAAGAAGGGAGCTGCCAAGAGATCCCATGTCCCCGAGAAGGTGCTCGCGCGCCGGCACGCCAAGATCGCGCCCTAGCACCTCCACGACGAGACCCCATGCTGCTCCCAGTGGCGGCACGTGGTGACCCGCAAGAACAAGTCCAGCACTAGCAAAGGGAACCGGTGGCCACGGTGGGCTGCCTTGCCTTCACCCCTGAGCTGTGCGGCGTCACATGGCCAGGCAAGTTCAAGCCTGACCTCCCTCCCCGCTACGATGGCACAGCGGACCCCGCAGAGTTCCTGCAGCTCTACGAGCTGGGCATCGTAGCCACCAACAGAGACGAAAAGGTCATGGCGAATTGGTTCCCCATGGTGCTCAAGGACGGCGCCCGCACCTGGCTCCTGAACCTGGCTCCCGGCACGATCTCCTCCTGGAGCAAGATGCGCACCCGCTTCATCGCCAACTTCCAGGGCACACGCGATCGGCCCCCGGTCGTGAGCGACCTGCGCCGCATCAAGCAATAGCCAGGAGAAACCCTGCAGAAGTACATCCAGCGCTTCAACTACGCTCGCCTCAAGATCCCCAAGGTAACTGAAGAAGCTATCATCTCAGCCTTCTCTGACAGCGTGTGCAACGTCAAGATGAAGGAAGAACTAGCAATCCATGAAGACCTGTGCACATCCCTGGAGCTGTTCAACTTGGCGACCAAGTGCGCCAGGGCTGAGGAAGGGCGTCTCTCCCTCCTCGAGCTCCCGGCAGCCGACCCGGAAGAAAAGAAGCTCAAGGCCAAAGATGTGAAGCGCAAGGGGGCTGCCGTGCTAGCAGCGGAACCAGACACCAAGCAAGGCAGGGACCAGCCCGAGTCATCCAAGGGCAGACGGTACCGCGTGTACCACGACCTCCACACCCACAACACCAACGAATGTCAAGAGCTCAGAGCCGTGCGAGATGGGCGAATCGGCTGACGCCCAGAGCGCAACGACAGGGGCTATGGCCGAGGAGGAGGAAGAGGCGGCGGACGATGGGAAGACCGTGGCCTTCGCCAGGGATGGCGTGACCGCCCTCGCGAGGACCGTTGGCAGGACCAGCCTCGCAAGGGAGGCTGGAGGGACCAGCCTCGTGAGGGCCACCCGCACGGCAACGCAGGCCTTCCTCCTCTGCCGCCTCCACCAAGGAAGAATGAAGACCAACACCAAGACGATGGGGCTAGGGGCTTCCAAGAGCCGCATGCAATTGCTTGCATCTTGGGTGGCGCCCAGGCCCCAGCCTCACAGCGCATCTTCAAGCAGTTTGCTCGCGAGGTGAATGCAGTCCTTCCCAAGCTTGAGGCCACGCGCCCTCTCAGGTGGTCTACGTGCGCGATCTCGTTCAGTTTCACAGATCAACTCAAGTGTGCGGCAACGGCCGGAGTCCTCCCGATGCTTTGCTCCCCAGTCATCAGCAACGTGCAAGTCACCAGGACTCTCATATGGCGGGGCAGGACTCAATGTCCTGTCCGTCGAGACGTTCGACAATCTCCAAGTGTCATACGACCAGCTTCAGCCGACCAAGCCTTTCTCAGGAGTCACTGATGGTTCCACTGTTCCAATTGGGCAGGTTCGCGTTCCGATCACCTTCGGGCAACGCAACAACTACCGCACCGAGCTCATCGACTTCGATGTTGCTCACATGCGCCTGCCGTACAACGCCATCCTCGGGTACCCAGCCCTAGCCAAGTTCATGGCAGTGACCCACCATGGTTACAATGTCCTCAAGATGCCAGGAAGCAGTGGAGTCATCACCGTACCCTGTGAAGAAAGGGACGCAGTGTGCTCACTCGAGCGTGCGTTCCAAGCCACAGCAATCGAAGACCCAGATCATGGGAGCGGGAGGCCTCCGGAGGCGACCCTCAAGAAGAAGAAGACCTCACCTGGCCTGAGCCACAAGGGAGCAGGCACCTCCAGAGGTATTGCATCAGGATTCGCGCCCGATCAGGGAGCGCCACCCTCTCATGCATAGGAAGGCATGCCCGGCGCGCTCCTTAGGCAGGGCTCGGGGGCTCTCTCTTGGAGAGCCGCCGACCTTGCCAAGGTCGTGGGGGAGGCACTCGGGCACCACTTGGAGGGGTGCTTTCAAGCACGCTTCCCTCAGGAAGGTACAAGTCAAGGGAGACCAAACCCTCAAGAGTTCATCACAAGGAACACCCATGAGCTACAAGAGTCTAGAGTCATGCGCGGCAGCCGCCGCTTACCTACTGTGGCCCCACACCCAGGCGAGGATGGAGGACTACGCGCCTGCGTCGACGTACCAGGGCTCAACCGAGCTGCATCACAGGAGCGCCTATGGCCTTCGGCCGTAGGGCACCGCGAGGGACCACCTCACAGCTACGTTCGCATGCCCTTCGGCCTGCCGAGCGCGGTCGCCGCACATCAGCGCCCGTTGAGGAGCATTCTGGAGGCTTAGGAGGTCAGGCATCGCGCGGTCTTGACGGAGGTGGCGATGGTCCCTGAAGACCTGCACGTGCCAACGGAGCCTCCCGAGGCCCCTGGGCCTGGGGGCTCATGAGGGCCGACGTCTTCACCGTGCATCGCTCACTTCCTCAGCATCACTTCATCTTCAATGGCACCAGGTGACATCTTTCAGAGTTCTACTTTCAGCTGGGAGCGTCCACAGGGCTGCACCATTCCCAGGCCGCGTGGGCCCGTCCCTGTGGCATGTATCCATTTTGGTTATGCTCTTTACTTTCCTTATTGGGGGCGCCCCACGGGCTGCATCATCCCCACGCCGCTCGGGCCCGACCCAGCGGCAGTTGCTTTTCCGGCATTTACCTTAGGGTGAACTTATTCTTTCACGCTTAATCTGATTCCCATGATTATCACCTACTGCTTGTCATCATGCAAAGTGCTTGCACATTAAAAGGGGGGCGCCTGAGCATCATGACTCATGGGCTCTTACTGGCTCTCCAGCCCTCACCCCCTGGCCTTGACCCACGACATCGTGACTTGTCATACCAGCGGCGGCTGAGCTCGCTCGGGGGTCGGGACCTGAGGACGTAGAGCATTTGCATTCTAACAACCCTGCAGGAACACACCAATTGATAAAGGCCCAGAGCCAGGCGCAACCCGCCTCGAGGTAGGGCCTCGTGAGTCCCTCGCTGGCTCACGGGTGCCCAAATACACCTCTCCTAGCCCTACCATGCCGGCCACGTGTCAGCGCGGGCATGTACACGCCCCGGGGGCTCCTCCCGAAGGGGGGCCCCTCCCACGCACCAGTGGAAGCACCATGCTCCGCGCTGGCTGACGACACTGCCGAGGAGCGGCTATGCCCGTACACATATGGAAGCGCTATGCTCCGCACTGGTGATAAACAACTGAGGGTGGCCCACGGCCGTACCAACCTCAGGGAGCCCAGAGCTCAGTGTCCGGCACCATCGCAACGCCTCCCCTCGGGAGTGCCGCGCGAGGGGGCTGGACACGGGGGCTATGCCCGGGCCTCGCCCGAGCGCACGCTACCCAGCCAGGTCCCTTGGACCTGGTCGTCGCGTGCCACTCCCCGAGCGGAGCCAAGGTACGAAACCCATTTGAGCGTCTAGGGGGACTCCTGAGCATCGCGACTCAGGAGCCTAACTTGCCACATAGCCCCTCCTCCTTAGTCCCGTCCTTGGTTTCCGGTCGGGGCTAACGCTGGGTGAGGTACGCGCGGGGCCGGGCCCTGCCAACGTAGAATGGTCAATCCACTTCTCGCTCCCCCTTCCCTACTTGTTGCTCGTGCGTCAAGGGGGACTCCTGAGCATCAGGACTCAGGAGCCTAACTTGCCACGTAGCCCCTCACTCCTTAGTCCCGTCCTTGGTTTCCGGTCGGGGCTAACGCTGGGTGAGGTACGCGCGGGGCCGGGCCCTACCGACGTAGAGCATAAGCAAGTAGGAGAGGAAAATGCAAATTTCAGGAAATTCAAAGCAAATATTACAAGCGATAAGATTGTTCCACAACGCCAAAGTTTAAACGCCTCCGCGGGGCATGGTGCATGTGCAGGAATAAAACAGGATGGAAGTCGAGAAGGGATCACTCCCCAGCAATGCCATCACCGGTGGTGGAGTCACACTGGACGGCTTTGCCTCCCGATATTGCGAGGCCGGTGGCACCGTGCCCGGGCAGGACGCTGGGGGAGCGGAACTTCCCCAGCAAAACCTCAGCTCGTCCTCTCATGGCCTCAGCGGCGGCGGCGGCACGGTCGCCGCTCACGGGCTCCAGCAGGCTGTCGAAGTTGGCATTGGGGTCGCGCAGGTAGACATGGCTGAGGACATGCATCAGCGCCGCAGAAGACAGGGCACGCGCCTCGGCCTCAACCGTGGGGCCAAGGCCGTCCGCGACGTCCTGAAGCGCATCAACCAGGAAGGGGAGCAGCTTGGCGGGGCCGTCCTCCGCACCAGCCAACGGCTCCTCCAGGCCGCTCTCATACAGCGTCTTCAGTATGCCACGAGCCTTCCTCTCCAGCTTCGCGAAGGCCACCCAGTCCTCCGTCAGGACCTTCGCCTTGGCGTCCAGCTCGGTCCTCTGCGCCTTCAGCGACCGCTCTAGCATCTCCAGCCGGCTGTGGCGGTCATCAAGCTTGGTGTCCCGGTGGCTGTGCACCTCCTTGGCGAGGTCGTCGCGCAGGCCTTGCAGCTCAGCCTCAAGCGTCTTGCAGCGGCCCTGGGCATCTGCAGCATCGCCCAGGGCAGCGTGGCAAGCGTCCTTGGCCTGGTTAGCGGCCCGCTTCTCCTCGTCGGAGGTCGACACGGCCTGGCTCAGCACCGCTCGGATGGAAGCAGCATAACGGGCCCAGCCAGAGGCCAACTCCAGGCGCCCGGCCACCAGACGAGGGTCCGCACTCAGGAGATCCTCCCGCAGTTGGCTCAGCTCATTGGCAACCTGGTCCAGGACAGCGGCGGAGGGAGCAGAAGAGACAAGAACCTGTAGAGCAAGCAGAGAAGATGGCAGCGTGGCGACGACTTGGTAGGAAGGGACCTCCTGAGCCTTGGCCGCCACGGCCGTAGTGTCGGGCACAGTCGACTCCAGGTCCAGCGAGGCCACGGGGGTTGACTGCTCGCCGGGGTGCCCCAGTTGGCCTCGCGAGGGCGGTAGGGTCAGAGAGGAGCAGGCCTCGCCGTTCTCTCCCCCAACAGCCGAAGGCGTCGCCTCGGCAGACGGATTCGCCCCAAGCAGGGCCGCAGAAGCCTCCTTCAACCTCTTGGCAGCAGGTGCTGGCCTGGTAAAAGAGCGCAAACATCAAGCCTCAGCGGCAGAAACCAAGCAGAGCATGAATCGAGCACTTACTGGACATCGTCCGTGGACTCAAGCAACTTCAGGCTAAACTTGAAGCCCGAGAGCCTGCAGCGGGGGTCAGCCTTGGGGGGCCCGGAAGCAGAAGGCGCGTCAGGAGGGATGGAACTGGCCTTGGTTCCCCCAGGGACCAAAGCAGACTCTGGGGGAACCAGGCTCGACCTGCCCTTCCTCGTGACCGAGGAAGAGCCCTCCCTTCCTCGCCTGGTGCTGGCCTTGTTGTCGTCCGGCATGGAGCGGAGGGCCTAGGACCTGCGCCGAGGGAAGGACTCCCCCCAATCCTCGCCAGTCTCCTCCGAGTCGGACGCTTCCTCCTCCGCCTCTTCTTCCCCCTTTCCCCCGCTAGAGCTGCCGGAGGACAGGTTCACCGTCGCCAAGACCGCCAGATCTTCGGGAGCTGCCGTGGGCACTAGCCCTTCATTGTTGAAGGTGGGCATGGCGTTCACCACCTGCTCCCAGACGTCACAAAGGAACAGGGGGACGGGGGCACCCACCGGGCTCGCCACGTCTCCCCCAACCAAGGAATGGAGGGCCGCAGCCAGATCCTCATTGGTCAGGGCCTCGGAGCTCAGGCGCAGGGTGGCGTCTACTCCTCCAAGCCTCCACAGTGGGAGCGAGTGCTCCTGGAGCGGAGCCACCTGGTGCTCCAAGAACTCCCTCAGGAGCGTCGCCCCGGTCAGCTTCGCCGCTTCCGAGTTGCTCGGCCTCAGGTCCGCGTTCATCCTCCTCAACACCGCCTTCGCGCGAGGGTCGACGAGCTCCGCGCGGGACCATGTGTCAATGGACTTAGGTTGCCCCATGGGCAATACCAGACGAGGGTGGAGGCGCCCGACATCCATCATGACCCACTTGCTCTGGTAGCCTTCGATCCTCTTCCCAGGCTTCGAGATGGCGTTGGAGCTGGAGTATGCAATGAAGCTCGCGCATGCGGAGACCTGAGCGCCAGAAACCCGGAGGGAGAAAACGTGGCGCAGCAAGGCCACAGAGGGCTTGACACCAACATCAGCCTCGCAATAGTAGGCGAAAATCGCCATGAGAAGGACAGAGTTGGGGTGGAGATGCAGAGCCTGCAAGTTGTATTGGTGGAGAATGGCATGGAAGAACTCAGAAAAAGGAGGCACCAGACCGGCGACAATGGCGCTCACGAAGAACGGGTAGAAGGTGCTTCCCTTGCCCTCAGGCTGGTCAGAGCCGACCTTGAGCATAGTCACCCCCTCGCTGCCCTGTGCCATCGTCATCAGGCGCGCGAGGGCGAGGTTCTTCTCTGACAAATTCGGGGAATCCAGGGCCGGCGAGTACTAGGCATCAGCCGGGGACTTGCGAGGCGCCATGGCATGCCAGATGCAAAGGATTGAGATGGATCTGGAGGATTTCGGGAGCCAGAGGAAGGAGAACGAGAAAGAGGATCTAGGGCAAGACGGACGAGAGCAGGGCAAGTAAGCCTGGCCCGGGCACCCCCTTTTTGTCAGTCGTACAGTTGCCAAGGCATCGTGGGAAGTGCAGACGCCCACGTCCAATCAACCGCCACGCGGCGCCCAAGGCTGCAGGCTATTAGGGCCCGCGGCGCTTCGCGCTTGCCCCTTCGCTTCTCTGCTAAGCCAAGCCCGCACGCACCTTGGGCCCGGGGGCTACTGTCGGTGTTTTGGGAACGGGGGTCCCCAGACTTGCCTGCCTGCGGCCTGCGGCGTGGCTCAGGTGGGGGCCCAGCGCGACCCATCTTCATCAGCGCAGGCTCAAGACCCTCGCGAGGGGCCAAGCCTCGCGGGGCGAACGACAGGAAGCTTCCTCAGAGGCAGCCTCATCAAGCAGGCTCGCGAGGAGGCGGAGAGATCAAGGCAGGGGTACCTCATGAGGATCCCGTGACGCAATACATGACGATCGAGACCAGGCGGGCGCCAGGCGGGCGCCGGCCTGCGCAGGATCCTTATTTCCCCTTTGGTGCAAAGGGGGCAAGCACAGGCCAAGGCATCAGGCAAAGGTTGCCATTCTGGTGCAACGAGACCAAGACCAGCAGAGCGGCAGGACGGAGGTCACCGTGGAGCCCAATACGGCGTCATCACCAGTGCTTTTGGCTGTCGAAGACCACCTTTGGTCAGGATAACTTGCACTACATGTTCCCCTTCAAAATGGCCAATTGTTGGCGCCCTTCCCGCTCAATTATTCAGGGAGAGGCCCAGGGCCTCTATAAATAGAGCTAGCCACCACAGAGTAGAGACATCTAGAGACCCATAAAGAGAAAGAGAGAGATCTGGTAGAACCCTAGCAGAGAGTAAGAGAGGCAACGAAACTCACCCTAGCAGTTCATCGCACCAGCTCAAGAGCACCTCTCGCGAGGTTGTTCTTCCCTTGTACTGTTCATCATCAGCCCCCTGAGGCAATCCACCACACCACACACTGGAGTAGGGTATTACACCACAACGGTGGCCCGAACCAGTATAAACCTTGTGTCTCTTGTGTTGTTCATCATTTTCATCTTAGTTTGCATGAGAGGATCGGACGTAGATCGATAGGGGAGAGATCTCCGCGCGCACCCCAGTGTTCAAACCTCAAGGGTCTACCGGAACCCGAAATCCGACACCTTCCCTAGATGGAGGCACCGACCAGAGGCCGTGTCAATGGACCGAATCAAGGCCTTCCCACAAAGGCAAATGTGGTTGCACTGGAAAGAAACTCGATTCAGCGGCACCATGACCCAGTCAACGGTATATTCAAGTTGAGTTATATTCAGGTTTAACTTTAAACAAGAAATGACCGGTGTCATATCATGCCATGAAATGCAAAACAACACATGCATCATATAGTGATAAAAATGACCGATGTCATCCTTATACACACCAAGCATAACGTCAACAACTCAAATTACTCTACTTGCTCAAATAACTCACAACTTAACCAAAATATTTTGCAACAAGTTTTATTGATTTCTTACGTAAGAAAGTAACTCCGAGAAGTTTCTCATATGCTTTTCAAAAAGATTTCACTATCAACAACTCTTACTTTCTTTATCACTAAGTTGGGTTCAAACATTCTGTAAAACAAGTAATATGATTAAACAAGTATTTAATAGAACATTTTCTAACAAATTTTTATCAATCTAAGAGAGCAAAAACATAGCTTTAAATAATTGCTAACATGCATAACAAAATTATTTCTAACATCACCTCAAATAAATCTTATCTTGCTATATCCACTAAATTACTTTCACCCATTCTGTAAATCAAGCATAACAACTAACCAATATTTAATAGAATATAAATAACTCCATAATCATTTAAATGCATGGATTAATCATTTCATTTAAGTAAGAAAATCACAAATATTGAAATGGCACCATGAAAATGTTGTTGTGGCTTGCCTTAGTGCAGATGAGGTTCACAAGCCTCCTGGTGATCCTCAAGACAAGCTTCACCTTCTGAAAATAGTTTTAAACACAAAAAGAAAATATCAAGAACACTTCTGAAAATCACCAGAAATTCTAGACAACTCAGAAAAATCTCATCTTTGGTGAGCTGCTAGATTTCTTATCAAAGAACACAATGCAAAAATAATCAATTCATTTGGACTTATGGTTGAAAAGTTATAACTGTTTGAAGTGTTCTGTAAATTCAAATGAATTTGAATAAAAGAAATAGACTAGGGGGTGACGTCGAAGGCGTAAAGCCCAGGGGCGCCACCACTCGTACCACTTCGCGCGCGTACTGAGTGGCTGCCTAGCGGGCGCCGCTAGTCAGGTGGGGGAAGAGGGAGAAGGAAACAGAGGGGGCCGCGGCTTCGCCGGAGCTCTCGCCGGCGAGGAGGGCTCCTTGGCCCAAACGAGAGGGAGGGATGGCAAGAGGGGGTTGAGGCGCACCTGCCCGTACCCGTAGTGTAGCTAGGGCAGTCGGACAGCGTCGGAATCAACCTCGCAAGCGGAGGCAGAACATGGAGGTCGCCGGAGTTGAGGAAGACGGCGAGCAGAGGCCACTCCAGGGACTCCAAGCAGGCGAGACGGCCTCATCGGAGAGAGGCGGAGGCCCTGGAGGGGTCGCCCAGGCCTGGGAGGGGCTGGAGCTACTGCGGCAACCAGAGGGGATCGCCGACGAGCTCGAGCTCGGGGACGGCAGCCCGAGGCCTGCCCGGCCGGGCTCTGGCTTCCTACTCGATCGTGGGGTGTGTGTGAGTGCTGGATAGTGCTCGAGGAGGCTGGGGAGGGCTCTATTTATAGGCCAGCGGCGAGGGTGCTCCAGGCTCCGCCGGTGGACACCTATCCATGGCGCCCGGCGACGAGCGACGTCAGTGAGAGGGGGAGAAGGCGACGGAGGTCACGCGACCACTATGGGCGGACGGAGACGAGCACAGGATCAAGAGGATGGCGACGAGCACAGTGCGCTCCGCACTGTTGGGCTGGCCGGACCTTGCCTGTGCTCGCTGCGGCGAGCTCCAGCGTCAGCGAGCACCAGGGAGGAGTTAAGAACGTTGAGACGATGATGGTGGCGAGGGTTGGCATGATTGGGCAGGCGGGGAAGCGAGCCGAATTGAATTTTGCTTCTAGAAATCTTTTAGATTCTGCCGCATGAGGCACTTTTATGGAAATCACTTTAGGAGATGCTACTAAGCTCCTAGATAATATTATGGTTAATTATTCTCAATGGCATACTGAAAGATCTTCTAATAAAAAAGTGCATGCGATAGAAGAAATCAATGTGTTGAGTGGAAAGATGGATGAACTTATGAAATTATTTGCCACTAAGAGTGTTTCTTCAGATCCTAATGATATGCCTTTGTCTACTTTGATTGAGAATAACAATGAATCTATGGATGTGAATTTTGTTTGTAGAAATAATTTTGGTAACAACGCTTATAGAGGGAATTTTAATCCTAGGCCATATCCTAGTAATCCTTCTAATAATTATGGGAATTCCTACAACAACTCTTATGGAAATTATAATAAGATGCCCTCTGAATTTGAGAATAGTGTTAAAGAGTTTATGAATTCACAAAAGAATTTTAATGCTTTGCTTGAAGAGAAATTGCTTAAAGTTGATGATTTGGCTAGGAACGTTGATAGAATTTCTCTTGAGATTGATTCTTGAAAGATTAGATCTATTCCTCCTAAGCATGATATCAATGAGTCTCTCAAAGCCATGAGAATTTCCATTAATGAGTGCAAGGAAAGAACCGCTAGGATGCGTGCTTCCAAAGATGCCTTTATGAAAGCGTGTTCCTCCAATTCCTATGAAAATCAAGATGAAGATCTAAAGTTATTGATGTGTCCCCTATTAAATATTTGTTTTGCAATATGAATCTTGATGAAACTGAATATGATCTTCCTTTACCTAGAGGTGTTCTAAAAATTCGGAGTATTTAGATCTTAATGATGAAATTGATGAAAGTGGGATTGAAAGAAAAAAAAATCTAGATGTTGCTAAACCCACTATATTGGATTTCAAGGAATTTAATTATGAAAATTGTTCTTTAATTGATTGTATTTCCTTGTTGCAATCCGTGCTAAATTCTCCACATGCTTATAGTCAAAATAAAGCCTTCACCGAACATATTGTTGATGCCTTGATGCAATCTTATGAAGAAAAACTTGAGTTGAAAGTTTCTATCCCTAGAAAACTCTATGATGAGTGGGAACCAACTATTAAAACTAAAATTAAAGATCATGAGTTTTATGCTTTGTGTGATTTGGATGCTAGTGTCTCCACTATTCCCAAAACTTTGTGTGATTTGCTAGATTTCCCCAATTTTGATGATTGCTCTCTAAACTTGCATCTTGCGGATTCCACTATTAAGAAACCTATGGGAAGGATTAATGATGTTCTTATTGTTGCAAATAGGAATTATGTGCCCGTAGATTTCATTGTTCTTGATATAGATTGCAATCCTTCTTGCCCTATTATTCTTGGTAGACCTTTCCTTAGAACGGCTGGTGCGATTATTGATATAAAGGAAGGGAATATTAGATTTCAATTTCCATTAAAAAAGGGCATGGAACACTTTCCAAGAAATAAAATAAAATTTCCATATGAAACTATCATGAGAGCCACTTATGGATTGCCTACCAAAGATGGCAATACCTAGATCTATCCTCGCTTTTATGCCTAGCTAGGGGCGTTAAACGATAGCGCTTGTTGGGAGGCAACCCAATTTTATTTTTTATTCCTTGATTTTTGCTCCTGCTTAGTAATAAATAAATTATTTAGCCTCTGTTTTGGTTGTGATTTTTGTGTTTAATTAGTGTTTGTGCCAAGTAGAACCGTTGGGAAGACTTGGGGAAAGTCTTGTTGAACTTGCTGTAAAAAACAGAAACTTTAGCGCTCACGAGAACTGCTGTCATTTTTATTTCAAGAGTGATATTTAGTTAATTCTTTTTTCAGATGATTAATAGATAAATTACTCACGTCCAGCAATTTATTTTAGAATTTTTGGGGTTCCAGATCTTGCGCTAGCTACAGATTACTACAGACTGTTCTGTTTTTGACAGATTCTGTTTTTCGTGTGTTGTTTGCTTATTTTGATGAATCTATGGCTAGTAAAATAGTTTATAATCCATAGAGAATTTGGAATACAGTAGGTTTAACACCAATATAAATAAAGAATGAGTTCATTACATTACCTGGAGGTGGTCTTTTGTTTTCCGCTAACGGAGCTCACGAGTTTTCTATTTTGAGTTTTGTGTTGTGAAGTTTTCAAGTTTTGGGTGAATTCTTTTGACGGATTATGGACCAAGGAGTGGCAAGAGCCTAAACTTGGGGATGCCCATGGCACCCCAAAGATAATCCAAGGACACCAATAAGTCAAAGCTTGGGGATGCCCCGGGAGGCATCCCCTCTTTCGTCCACTTCCATCGGTAATTTACTTGGAGCTATATTTTTATTCACCAACATGATATGTGTTTTGCTTGGAGCGTCTTGTATTATTTGTGTCTTTGTGTCTTAGTATGCCACAATCATCCTTGCTGTACACACCTTTTGAGAGAGCCATACATGAATTAAAATTTGATAGAATACTCTATGTGCTTCACTTATATCTTTAGAGCTAAGTAGTTTTGCTCTATGTGCTTCACTTAGATCTTTTAGACCACGGTGGTGGATTTGTTTTAAAGAAACTATTGATCTCTCATGCTTCACTTAAATTATTTTGAGAGTCTCTTAATAGCATGGTAATTTGCTTAACAATAATATGCTTGGTGTTCAAGATTTGTGAAACTTTCTTTTGAGTGTGTTGAATACTAAGAAAAGATTGAAGCTTGATAATTGTTTTGAGATATGGAGGTGATAATATTAAAGTCATGCTAGTTGAGTAGTTGTGAATTTAAAGAATACTTGTGTTAAAGTTTGTGATTCCCGTAGCATGCACGTATGGTGAACCATTATGTGATGAAGTCAGAGCATGATTTATTTATTGATTGTCTTCCTTATGAGTGGCGGTCGGGGACGAGCGATGGTCTTTTCCTACCAATCTATCCCCCTAGGAGCATGCGCATAATACTTTGCTTTGGTAACTTCTAGATTTTTGCAATAAGTATATGAGTTCTTTATGACTAATGTTGAGTCCATGGATTATACGCACTCTCACCCTTCCACCTTTGCTAGCCTCTCTAATACCGCGCACCTTTCGCCGGTATCATACACCTACCATATACCTTCCTCAAAACAGCCACCATACCTACCTATCATGGCATTTCCATAGCCATTCCAAGATATATTGCCATGCAACTTTCCACTGTTCCGTTCATGACACATTCCATCATTGTCATATTCCATATCCCGGTACACCGCCGGATGCATTCACATAGAGTCATATTTTGTTCTAAGTATCGAGTTGTAATTGTTGATTTGTAAGAAAAATAAAAGTGTGATGATCATCATTATTAGAGCATTGTCCCAGTGAGGAAAGGATGATGGAGACTATGATTCCCCCATAAGTCGGGATGGGACTCCGGACGAAAAATAAATAAAAGAGGCCAAAGAAGCCCAAATAAAAAAAGAAAGAAAAGAGGCCAAAGAAAAGAGGCCATAAAAAATAAAAAATAAAGAGAAAAGGCCCAAATATATATATATATATATATATATGATGAGAGAAAAAGAGAGAAGGGACAATGTTACTATCCTTTTACCACACTTGTGCTTCAAAGTAGCACCATGATCTTCACAGTAGAGAGTCTCTCATGTTATCACTTTCATATACTAGTGGGAATTTTACATTATAGAACTTGGCTTGTATATTCCAATGATGGGCTTCCTCAAATTGCCCTAGGTCTTCATGAGCATGCAAGTTGGATGCACACCCACTTAGTTTCTTTTTGAGCTTTCATATACTTATAGCTCTAGTGCATCCGTTGCATGGCAATCCCTACTCACTCACATTGATATCTATTAATGGGCATCTCCATAGCCCGTTGATATGCCTAGTTGATGTGAGACTATCTTCTCCTTTTTGTCTTCTCCACAACCACCATTCTATTCCACCTATAGTGCTATATCCATGGCTCACGCTCATGTATTGCGTGAAGATTGAAAAAGTTTTGAAAAAGTTAGAGTATGAAACAATTGCTTGGCTTGTCATCGGGGTTGTGCATGATTTAAATATTTTGTGTAGTGAAGATAGAGCATAGCCAGACTATATGATTTTGTAGGGATAACTTTCTTTGGCCATGTTATTTTGAGAAGACATAATTGCTTTGTTAGTATGCTTGAAGTATTATTATTTTTATGTCAATATAAACTTTTGTCTTGAATCTTACGAATCTGATATTCATACCACAATTAAGAAGATTTGCATTGAAATTATGCCAAGTAGCACTTCGCATCAAAAATTCTCTTTTTATCATTTACCTACTCGAGGATGAGCATGAATTAAGCTTGGGGATGCCTGATACGTCTCCAACGTATCTATAAATTTTGATTGCTCCATGCTATATTATCTACTGTTTTGGACTATATTGGGCTTTATTTTCCACTTTTATATTATTTTTGGGACTAACCTATTAACCGGAGGCCCAGCCGAGAATTGCTGTTTTTTTGCCTATTTCAGTGTTTCGGAGAAACACAATATCAAACAGAGTCCAAACGGAATAAAATCTTCGGGAACGTGATTTTCTCACCGAACATGATCCAGGAGACTTGGACCCTACTCCAAGGAGTCAAAGAGGAGGTCACGAGGGTGGGGGCGCCCCCCCTAGGGCGCGCCCCCTACCTCGTGGGCCCCTCGGTGCTCCACCGATGTACTCCTTCCTCCTATATATACACACGTACCCCCAAACGATCAGAACATGAGCCAAAAACCTAATTCCATTGCCGCAACTTTCTGTATGCACGAGATCCCATCTTGGGGCCTGTTCCGGAGCTTCGCCGAAAGAGGGCCGTCATCATGAAGGGCTTCTACATCATCCTAGCCCCTCTGATGAAGTGTGAGTAGTTTACCTCAGACCTTCAGGTCCATAGTTAGTAGCTAGATGGCTTCTTCTCTCTTTTTGGATCTCAATACAAAGTTCTCCCCCTCTCTTGTGGAGATCTATTCGATGTAATCTTCTTTTTGCGGTGTGTTTGTTGAGACCGATGAATTATGGGTTTATGATCAAGTCTATCTATGAATAATATTTGAATCTTCTCTGAATTCTTTTATGTATGATTGGTTATCTTTGCAAGTCTCTTCGAATTATCCGTTTGGTTTGGCCAACTAGATTGGTAGTTCTTGCCATGGGAGAAGTGCTTAGCTTTGGGTTCGATCTTGTGGTGTCCTTTCCCAGTGACAGAAGGGGCAGCAAGGCACATATTGCATCGTTGCCATCGAGGATAACAAGATGGGGTTTATTTCATATTGCATGAATTTATCTCTCTACATCATGTCATCTTGCTTAAGGCGTTACTCTGTTTTTACCTTAATACTCTAGATGCATGCTGGATAGCGGTCGATGAGTGGAGTAATAGTAGTAGATGCAGAATCGTTTCGATCTACTTGTCACGGACGTGATGCCTATATACATGACCATGCCTACATATTCTCATAACTATGCCCAGTTCTGTCAATTGCTCAACAGTAATTTGTTCACCCACCATAGAATATGTATGCTCTTGAGAGAAGCCACTAGTGAAACCTATGGCCCCCGGGTCTATTCTCATCATATCAATCTCCATCACTTTAGTCTTGCTTTGCTTTTTTACTTTGCATCTTTATACCAAAAATACCAAAAATATTATATCTATCAGATCTCACTCTCGTAAGTGATCGTGAAGGGATTGACAACCCCTAATCGCGTTGGTTGCGAGTAGCTATCGTTTTGTGCAGGTACGAGGGACTTGAGCGTGGCCTCCTACTGGATTGATACCTTGGTTCTCAAAAACTGAGGGAAATACTTACACTACTCTGATGCATCATCCCTTCCTCTTCGGGGAGAACCAACGCAAGCTCAAGATGTAGCAGTCTCCGCCTGCCCTATCGCTCCGCCTCAAAGTAACAGTCGGGGGCCATCGGGAACCTAGGCCCACCTCTACCTGGGTGGAACCACCTGCCGCTTCAGCCCCCAACATCGGAATCACTTGCGGGTACTCAACGAGCCGACCCGACTTTAGCCACAACATGTATAGTATATACCCGGGATCAACACCCGACGTGATCAAGGCCCGATAGTATAGCATGGCAGACTGACAAGAATGTAGGGCCACTGATGATAATCTAGCATCCTATACTAAGCATTTAGGATTGCAGGTAAGGTATCAACAGTTGTAGCAACAATGACAGGCTATGCATCAGAATAGGATTAACGGAAAGCAGTAACATGCTACACTACTCTAATGCAAGCAGAATAGAGGAGAGTAGGCGATATCTGGTGATCAAGGGGGGGCTTGCCTGGTTGCTCTGGCAAGAGAGAGGGGTCGTCAACACCATAGTCGTACTGGGTAGCAGTGGTGTCGGTCTCGGTGTCTAGCAAGAGAAGAGGGGGCAGAAACAATAAATATTAAGCAAACAGATGCATAGCGATTCATGACATGACAAGTATCGATGCTAGGGGTGCCCTAACGCGGTATGAGGTGGTACCGGTGAAGGGGAGAAACATCCGAGAAAATATCCCCGGTGTTTCGCGTTTCCGGACAGATGAACTTGAGGGGGAAAGTTGCATGTTCGCTATGCTAGGGATGAGTGGCGGACGAACGGGCTGCGTATCCGGATTCATCTCGTTGTTCTAAGCAACTTTCATGTACAAAGTTTTTCCATCCGAGCTACGGTTTATTTTATTTTAATTTTTAAAGTTTTAAATCATTTTTTAGAATTAATTTAATTAATTTAATTCAACATTATCAAAAACAGTGCATGCTGACGTCAGCAGTTGACCGTTGACCCAGTCAACCTGACATGTGGGTCCAGTGGGTCCCACCTGTCATTCTCTGCTTATGTTAATTAGGGTTTAGGTTAATTAGTTAGGCTTAATTTGTTCTTTAGTTTAATTAAACAAAATTAATGAAGTTAATTAATTAATTAATTTTCTATTTTTTATTCTTTTTTTTTTACAAAAACGTTCTGGAGATGGCCCCACTTGTCATTGGCCCTAGGGGCCAAACGGGCGTAGGCGCCGGGTGCGGGCGCACCCGAGCAGGCACCGACGGCGGAGCAAGCCGGCGCGGCCAATCGGGACCACGGCAGGCAGAGGCGAGGGGTGGCGAGGCACGGGGCAATGGGGTGCCGGCCGGTCACCGGAGAAGCAGGAGGGAGGGCGCTGGAGCGCGGGCGAGCAGAGGCGGCCACGGCGTGCGCGGCGGCAGCGCGTAGGCGCGGGGTGAGCATGAGCAAGGGCGGCAGTCAGGGGCTGCGCGCGCGACGGGTAGGGGCTGCATGAGTCACAGGCGACGCGGTCGGGCGGCACGGGCGGCGGCGAGGGGCTGCGGTCAGCGGGTGACGACGAGCAGCAGCGCTTGCGGACAACAGTGGCGGTGCAGCGGCAAGCAGTATAAGCAGCAAAGGGACGAGCGGGACAGGGAACAGCGGTGTGGCAGCGCGCGCCAAGGGCGCGGCGGGGTGGCCATGGGCGCAGCCGGCGCAGCTGCCCGACGCGGGCGTGGTCGAGGCCGAACGCAGCAGGTGCAGCAGCAGCGAGCAGGAGCAGCCAGCGACGGACGCGATGAGCGGGAGGGTACGGCAACGCGCGCGCGGGGAGGCCGGTGAGCGCAGCAGGACCCGTTCGGCGCGGTGGTCGCGTACATCAGCGAGCGACGGAGAGGAGAATAGGAGGCCGAGGGCCTCACCATGGTGCGCAGGGAACGGGGCAGTGGTGCGTGAGGAGGGGATGGGGACGACGCGGCGGAGCGGGAGGCAGGCCGGCGAGGGGGGGGGGGTCCGGTGAGGCGACGTGAGCTCCGGGCGGCGGCGTCGTTCGGCGTCGACGAGCGGCCGATTTCCCCTCCTTGATCCCGATCCAATCGGGGGAGAGGGGGATATTTTGCGGGGGGGGGGGGGAGTGCGGGTTTCGTGGGTGAGTGGGGAGTGGGGGAAGGATAAGGGGTGCGGGGTGGGCCGCAGCTGGGTCGGCCTGTGGCCTGCTGGGCCGAAGCCTAGGGTGGTTCTGTTTTCCTTTTTTGTTAGTTTTGTCTTTTCCACTTTTCTTTTATTTATTTCTCTTTTCTGTTTTAATTCCTTTTATGTATTTAGATTTTTTACAAAAGCATGGATCCCACACCATAAATTCCTAGGCTTTTATTTGAAAGCTCTGAACATTTTAGTTTAATATTTTGAAAACTTTTGTTGATTGCCTTTAATTCAAATTTGAATTCGAATCGTTTTGAACTAACGCGAGATTTGTCAACAGTAACTGAGGTGATGTGGCATCATTATGAGGGGGGTTACTGTAGCTCAATTACCCGGGCATTACACCATGAAATCTGAGATGGGTTCCATGTATAAGAACAAAGTGTGGACTTTGGTTGACTTGCCCGATGATCAGCAAGCCATAGAAAATAAATGGATCTTCAAGAGGAAGACGGACGCTGATAGTAGTGTTACTATCTACAAAGCTAGACTTGTCGAAAAAGGTTTTGACAAAGTTCAAGGTGTTGACTACGATGAGATTTTCTCACTCGTAGCGATGCTTGAGTCTATCCGAATCATGTTAGCATATTGCCACATTTTATGAAATCTGGCAAATGGATGTCAAAACTACATTCCTTAATGAATTTCTTAAAGAAGAGTTGTATATGATGCAACCAGAAGGTTTTGTCGATCCTAAAGGTGCTAACAAAATGTGCAAGCTCCAGCGATCCATCTATGGACCGGTGCAAGCATCTCAGAGTTGGAATATACGCTTTGATGAGTTGATCAAAGCATATAGTTTTATACAGACTTGTGGTGAAGCCTATATTTACAAGAAAGTGAGTGGGAGCACTACAACATTTCTGATAAATATATGTGAATGACATATTGTTGATCGGAAATAATGTAGAATTTTCTGGAAAGCATAAAGGAGTGTTTGAAAGGAGTTTTTCAAATAAAGACCTCGGTGAAGCTACTTACATATTGAGCATCAAGATCTATAGAGATAGATCAAGACGCTTGATAAGTTTTTTCAATGAGTACATACCTTGACAAGATTTGAAGTAGTTCAAAATGGAACAGTCAAAGAAAGAGTTCTTACCTGTGTTACAAGGTGTGAAATTGAGTAAGACACAAAGCCTGACCACGACAGAAGATAGAAAGAGAATGAAAGTCATTCCCTATGCCTCAGCCATAGTTTCTATAAAGTATGCCATGCTGTGTACCAGATCTATTGTATACCCTACACTGAGTTTAGCAAGGGAGTACAATAGTGATCTAGGAGTAGATCACTGTACAACAGTCAAAATTATCCTTAGTGGAATAAGGATATGTTTCTCGATTATGGAGGTGACAAAAGGTTCGTCGTAAAGGGTTACGTCGATGCAAATTTTAACAGTGATCTAGATGACTCTAAGTCTCTATCTGGATACATTTTTGAAAGTGGGAGCAACTAGCTAGAGTAGCTCCGTGAAGAGCATTATTGACATAGAAATTTGCAAAATACATATGGATCTGAATATGGCAGACTCGTAGACTAAACTTCTCTCACAAGCAAAACATGATCACACCTTAGTACTCTTTGGGTGTTAATCACATAGCGATGTGAACTAGATTATTGACTCTGGTAAACCCTTTGGGTGTTGGTCACACGACGATGTGAACTATGGGTGTTAATCACATGATGATGGGAACTATTGGTGTTAAATCACATGGCGATGCGAACTAGATTATTGACTCTAGTGCAAGTGGGAGACTGAAGGAAATATGCCCTAGAGGCAATAATAAAGTTATTATTTATTTACTTATTTCATGATAAATGTTTATTATTCATTCTAGAATTGTATTAACCAGAAACATAATACATGTGTGAATACATAGACAAACATAGTGTCACTAGTATGCCTCTACTTGACTAACTCGTTAATCAAAGATGGTTAAGTTTCCCAACCATAGACATGAGTTGTCATTTGATTAACGGGATCACATCATTAGGAGAATGATGTGATTGACTTGACCCATTTCGTTAGCTTAGCATTTGATCATTTAGTATGTTGCTATTGCTTTCTTCATGACTTATACATGTTCGTATGACTATGAGATTATGCAACTCCCGTTTACCAGAGGAACACTTTGTGTGCTACCAAACGTCACAACGTAACTAGGTGATTATAAAGGTGCTGTACAGGTGTCTTCGAAGGTACTTGTTCAGTTGGCGTATTTCGAGATTAGGATTTGTCACTCCGATTGTCGGAGAGGTATCTCTAGGCCCACTCGGTAATGCACATCACTATAAGCCTTGCAAGCATTGTAACTAATGAGTTAGTTGCGGGATGATGTATTACGGAACGATTAAAGAGACTTGCCGGTAACGAGATTGAACTAGGTATTGAGATACCAACATTCGAATCTCGGGCAAGTAACATACCGATGACAAAGGGAACAACGTATGTTGTTATGCGGTTCGACCGATAAAGAGCTTCATAGAATATGTAGGAGCCAATATGGGCATCCAGGTTTCGCTATTGGTTATTGACCAGAGAAGTGTCTCGGTCATGTCTACATAGTTCTCGAACCCGTAGGGTCCGCACGCTTAACGTTCGTTGACGATATAGTATTTATGAGTTATGTATGTTGGTAACCGAATGTTGTTTGGAGTTCCGGATAAGATCACGGACATGACGAGGAACTCCAGAATGGTCCGAAGATAAAGTTTGATATATGGGATAATAGTGTTTGGTCTCCGGAAGGGTTCCCGAATTCACCGGAAGGGGTTCCGGATGTTTCCCGAAATGTTTGGGTATGAGAAAACTTTATTTGGGCCAAAGGGTAAAGCCCACAAGGTTTTTGTAAAGAGCAAAAGGAAGTTTTGCGAAGTGTAGGGGCCAGACGCCAGGGTCCCTGGCGTCTGGGTCCAGACGCCGGGAAACCTGGCGTCTGGCCCTGGAGTCCGAGGAGGACTCTTGCCTTTCGGGTGAAACCGACTTTGTGGAGGCTTTTACTCCAAGTTTCGACCCCAAGGCTCAACATATAAATAGAGGGGTAGGGCTAGCACCCAAGAGACATCAAGAAACACCAAGCCGTGTGCCAGCAACCCCGTCCCCTCTAGTTTATCCTCCGTCATGGTTTTCATAGTGCTTAGGCGAAGCCCTGCAAAGATTGTTCTTCACCAACACCGTCACCACGTCGTCGTGCTGCCAGAACTCATCTACTACTTCACCCTTCTTGCTGGATCAAGAAGGCGAGGACGTCATCGAGATGAACGTTTGCTGAACGCGGAGGTGTGTACGTTCGGTACTTGATCGGGACGGATCGTGAAGGTGTACGACTACATCAACCGCGTTGATAAACGCTTCCGATTTCGGTCTACGAGGGTACGTAGACATACTCTCCCCTCTCATTGCTATGCATCGCCATGATCTTGCGTGTGCGTAGGAAATTTTTGAAATTACTATGTTCCCCAACAAAAGGGAATAACGTATGTTGTCATCATGGTTTGACCGATAAAGATCTTCTGTTCGTTATTGACCGGAGAGGTGTCTCATTCATGTCTTCATAGTTCTCGAACCCGTAGGGTCCGCACGCTTAACGTTTGATGACGATTTTGTATTATATGAATTATGTGATTTGGTGACCAAATGTTGTTAGGAGTCCCGGATGAGATCACGGACATGATGAGGAGTCTCGAAATGGTCAAGAGGTAAAGATTCATATATAGGACAATAGTATTCGGACATCAGAAGTGTTCTGGGGGTACCGGGTACATACCGGGTCACCAGAAAGGGTTTCGGGCAACCCCCGACAAGCTATATGGGCCTAATGGGCCAAGAGGGGAAACACACCAGCCATAAAAGGGCTGGTGTGCCCACCCCCATATGGGTTGGTCAAATTGGAGAAAGAAAGGGGAAGAAGGAAAGGAAAAAGGGAATAGGATTCCCCCTTCCCCCTCTTCCCTTCCTACTCCGAATAGGAATAGGAAAGGGGGGAGGCCTAATTGGGAGGACCCCAAGTAGGATTCCTCCTACATGGGGCGCCCCCTTGGCTGCCTCTCCTCCCCTCCATCCTATATATATGTGCGGGGGGCACCGCTAGAACACACAACAATCATTATTAGCCGTATACAGTGCCCCCCTCCATAGTTTACGCCTTCGGTCATATCTTCGTAGTGCTTAGGCGAAGCCCTGCGTGGATCACTTCACCATCACTATCACCACGCCTTTATGCTAACGGAACTCTCGCTCGATACTTTTGTTGGATCAAGAGTTTGAGGGACGTCATTGAGCTGAACGTGTGCAGAACTCAGAGGTGTCGTACGTTCGGTGCTTGATCGGTCGGAACGAGAAGAAGTTCGACTACATCAATCACGTTGTCAAACGCTTCCGCTTTCGGTCTACAAGGGTACATAGACACACTCTCCCCCTCTTGTTGCTATGCATCTCCAAGATAGATCTTGCATGAGCGTAGGAAATTTTTGAAATTGCATGCTATGTTTCCCAACAGTGGCATCAGAGCCAGGTCTATTCGTAGATGATATGCACAAATAGAACACTAAGAGTTGTGGGCGGTGATCTTTATACTTCTTACCACCAATGTCTTATTTTGATTCGGCGGTATTGTTGGATGAAGCGGCCCGGACCAACCTTACATGACCACGTTCATGAGACCGGTTCCACCGACAGACATGCAATTAGTTTTGCATAAAGGTGGCTGGCGGGTGCCTATTTCTCCAACTTTAGTTGAATCGAATTTGACTGCGGCCGGTCCTTGCTGAAGGTTAAAACAACAAACTTGATAAATCACCGTTGTGGTTTTGATGCGTAGGTAAGAACGATTCTTACTAGAAGCCCGTAGTAGCCACGTAAAACTTGCAACAACAAAGTAGAGGACGTCCAACTTGTTTTTGCAGGGCATGTTGTGATGTGATATGGTCAAGACATGATGTGATATACATTGTTGTATGAGATGATCATGTTTTGTAAAAGTTATCGGCAACTGGAAGGAGCCTTATGGTTGTCGGTTTATTGTATGAAATGCAATTGCCATGTAATTACTTCACTTTATCACTATGCGTTAGCGATAGTTGTAGAAGCAATAGTTGGCGAGACGACAACGACGCTACGATGGAGATCAAGGTGTCAAGCCGGAGACGGTGGAAATCATGACGGTGCTTTGGAGATGGAGATCAAAGGCACAAGATGATGATGGCCATATCATATCACATATTTTGATTGCATGTGATGTTTATCTTTTATGCATCTTATTTTGCTTAGTACGGCGGTAGCATTATAAGATGACCCCTCACTAAAACTTCAAGGTATAAGTGTTCTCCCTGAGTATGCACCGTCGCAACATTTCATCATGCCAAGACACCACGTGATGATCGGGTGTGATAAGCTCTACTTTCATATACAACGGGTGCAAGACAGTTTTTCACATGCGGAATACTCAAGTTAAACTTGACGAGCCTAGCATGTACAGACATGGCCTCGGAACACTAGAGACCGAAAGGTCTGTCGGCGTCCTGGGAATAGGGGTACCCTGACTTGCCTGCCTACGGCCCGGGGAGTGGCTCCACCAGCGGCCTGGTACGGCCCATCTTCATCAACCAACACTCAAGACCCTCGTGAGGGGCCAAGCCTTGCGAGGCGGACAACAAAAGGCCTCCTCAAGGGCAGCCTCACTAGGCTAGCTCGCGAGGAGCAGAGAGATCAAGGCGAGGGGCACCTCATGAGGTTCCATAACGTGAGCCATGACGATCAAGGCCAGGCGGGCGCCAGCGATGCAGAGTGCCAGTTTCTCTTTGGTGCTAAAGAGGCAGGCGCGGGCGAGGAGTCCCGAGGCGTCACGCAAAGGTTTCCATATCAGTGCAATGAGACCAAGACCAGCAGGACGACAATATGGAGGTCATCACGGAGCCCACGACGGCGTCACCACCAGAGTATTTGCCAGGTGAAGACCACCTTTTGTCAGGATAACTTGTACTAGTTGTCCCCCTTCAAATTAGCCGTTGTGGGATCCCTTCCCGCCTAATATTTGGGAAGAGGTCCAGGGCCTCTATAAATAGGACTAGCCACCACCATAGGGGGGCGGATCATTCAGATCATCCCCAATCACACAAGCTCATCGAGCTCAAGAACACCTCTCCTCAGGAGGTTGTTCTTCCCTTGTACTTGTTCATCCCCAGCCTGCAAGGCAATCCACCACACCACACTAGAGTAGGGTATTACGCCGCAACGGTGGCCTGAACCAGTATAAACTCTCATGTCCCTTGTTCCTCGGGTTTGGCGAGCTAGACTTTTAGATCGTTGCGAGAGTGAGAGCTAGGGGAGAGAGATCTTCGTGCGCGCCCTAGTGTTCGAACCTCAAGGGTTTGCCGTAACCCGTAATCCGACATTTGGCGTGCCATGTAGGGGTGTGCCGGAGTTCCATCCCTCCATCGGCTCCGCCTCTCCGATAGGTCCCCATGGCCAGTGCGGCTCCTCCGAGTGGATCAGCGAGCAACCCCGACGGCGTCGGGGGGCTCAGGGCCTTCACCCCCGCCCTGCAGCAGGTGCAGTGGCCGTGCAAGTTCAAGCCGGAGATGTTGCCCTGCTACGACGGCGCGGCGGGTCCCTCGACCTTCCTGCTGGCATACGAGGAGGCCGTCTTGGAAGCTGGGGCGACAACAAGGTCATGGCCAACTGGTTCTCTATGGTCCTCGCTGGCACGCCGCGCGCCTGGCTGCTCAACCTGTCGGGATCCTCTGTAGCCTCCTAGGAGGAGCTACACGGCCTTTTCGTCGCACGCTTCGTGGCACCTGCACCCTTCGCCGTCGCGACCCTCCTCGGCGGCTCATGGGCACCACCCTCAGACCGCCACACCAAGCAGTTCTTCCGCCAGATCGGAGCTGCCTCTGTGCAGCAAGGAGCCCCTCCAGGATGGGCGGCGCCCAAGGCTGACCTCACCTTCGACTCAGGGGATCACCCCGTAACCACGGCCGGCCCGGGTGCGCTCCCAATGCTCTGCACACCCACCATCTGCAACGTTGGCATGACCAAGACCCTCATCAATGGCGGAGCAGGCCTCAACGTGCTCTCCGTGGAAGCTTTCGTCTTGCTTCACGTGTCGTATGGCCGGCTCCGCCCCACCAGGACTTTCTCCGGAGTCGGCAGCGGGTCTACTAGCCCCTTGGGGCAGATACGCCTCCCGGTCACCTTCGATACCCGGGACAACTACTGCACCGAACTTGTCGACTTCAATGTCGCCTGCATCGGCTTCCCGTACAACGCCATCCTTGGGTACCCTGCTTTGGCTCAGTTCATGGTAGTGACCCATCCGGCCTACAACCTCATGCAGATGCCGGGCAGCAGCGGCGTCCTCACTGTGGCCGGAGACACCAAGGAAGCTCTGGCGGCTCTCAAGCTTACCTTCAGGGCTGCAGCCGCAGTGCGCCCGGCCGGCGAAGCCACCCCAGGGGCTAAGGAAGCCGCAGCGCGCCCGGCCGGCAAAGCCACCCCAGGGGCTAAGGAAGCCGCACCGGCAAAGAAGAAGCAGTTGTTCACTCAAGACCAGGCTGAAATAAAGCAAGTGCTGGTCGAGGAAGGTGGATCCTCGGGGCAACCTTCACCATAGGCGCCGGCCTCGACCCGGGTCAGGAGGAGGCATTAGTGTAGTTCTTGCGCACGAACAAGGAGGTACTCTCCTGGGAACCCAAGCAGCTGGTAGGGGTCCCAAGGGGGGTAATCGAGCATCACTGAAGGGTGTGCCCCAATGTGTGCCCTGTGAAGTAGAAGGCACGGCGACAGTCCACGGAGAAGCAGTCCTTCATCGTCCACGAAACTCGCAAGCTGGAGGCGGCAGGTGTCATTCGTGAGGTTCGGTACCCGGAGTGGCTGGCGAACCCCGTTGTCGTGCCAAAGAATGGAGGGAAGGAACGCATGTGTGTCGATTTCACCAACCTCAACAAGGCCTGTTCCTAAGACCCGTTCCCGCTTCCGCGTATCGATCAGATCGTCGACTCCACCACCGAGTGCGACCTGTTGTGCTTCTTGGACGCGTTCTCGGGCTACCACCAGATCAAGATGGAAGTGGAGGATGTGAAGAAGACCGCCTTCCTGACCCCATGCGGAGTGTACTGCTACACCTGCATGCCGTTCGGACTGCGCAATGCTGGGGCGACCTTCCAGCGGCTGATGCACATCGCCCTGGGTCGGCAGCTCGGCAGAAACGTTGAAGCCTACATTGACAACATCGTGGTTAAAGCTCGAGAGGCTAGAACCCTGATTCAGGACCTGGAGGAGACCTTCGCTAGCCTGCACCAGGTGGATTTGTGGCTCAACCCAAAGAAGTGCGTGTTCGGTGTCCCCTCCGGCATGCTGGTGGGTTTCCTCGTTTCTCACAGAGGGATCGAGGCTAACCCCGAGAAGGTCAAGGCGACAGAAGACATGAGCCCACCACAAACTCTCAAGGAAATGCAGAAACTTGCAAGCTGCGTGACCTCACTGGGGCACTTCATCTCCAAGTTGGGGGAGTGCTCTCTGCCGTTCTTCAAGCTGATGAACAAGAAAGGCCCATTCGAATGGACCCCAGAGGCAGATCTGGTGCTTCAAGACCTCAAGAGATACCTAACCAGCCCACCGGTGATGGTGGCACCTCTCCCCCTCGAGCCTCTAGTGCTCTATCTGGCCGCTACGCCTCACTCTGCCAGCGCGGCATTGGTGGCGATTCGGAAGGAGCGCCGAACCAAGAACCCGTAGCGCAATACCCGCCCCCAGCTGGAATGGTGCAGTCACAAGACGGCGCCGCTAAAGCCAAGATGATGCCCACAAACGATCACACCCCACAAGACGGCGTACAAGAGCCCGCAGAGGCCCAGATGGGCGACCTGGCTCCTGAGGTCCCCCCTCCGTTGACGCTCCCACCCTCGTCGAGCACCCAATATACTTTGTCAGCATTGTGCTACGAGACGTGAGAGCACGATACCCAATGCCGCAGAAGCTCTTACTTGCGCTCCTGGTGGCCTCATGCAAGTTGCGCCATTATTTCCAAGGCCACCCGATTAAGGTCGTCACAGCCTACCCCCTGGAGAGGGTGCTCTGGAGCCCCAATCTAGCGAGGAGAGTCGCTGAAATTGAACATTGAACTGCAAGCATTTCAGTTCGAGTTCAGCACGACCAGGGTTATCAAGGGGACCTGCGCTTGCCGACTTTGTAGCGGAATGGATCGACGCTCCGGAGCCCGAAGCGGGCGAGAGCTGATCCCTCCCGGCTGGAAATGAAGCACCGGAAGGCTGGGTCATGTACTTCGATGGCGCTTTCACATGACAAGGCGCGGGGGCTGGCGCTGTGCTCATCTCACCCACCCAAGACAAGCTATATTATGTCGTGCAGCTCTGCTTCCAGCGGGGTGAGAATGTCTCCAACAACATCACGGAGTACGAGGGGTTGATCACTGGCCTCAAGGCCTCCGTAGCCTTGGGGGTGAAGCGTCTCACCATCAGGGTGACTCGCAGCTCCTCGTCAACTTCTCCAACAAGGTGTACGAGCCAAGGGATGAGCATATGGAGGCATACCTCACGGAAGTGCGCAAGATGGAGAAGCAATTCCTCGGCCTAGAGCTGCAGCATGTGCCACGCGGCACCAACAAGGAGGCTGACAAAATCGCCAAGAAGGCGTCGAGGCGGCTACCCCAAGAACCTAGTGTCTTCGAAGGGCGACTCTTCAAGCCTTCGGCGACCCCTGCAATCGCGGAGACTACATCACCTCGAGAAGAACTCCCTCAGCCACGAGCCTCGGGAGCCCCCGCTTGCGGCCCGGCCTTAGGAGCACGCCTGCTCCTGGCGCTCGAGCCTCAGGAGGGCTGCTGGACCGAGGAATTCAAGGCATATCTGGTGCATGGGACACTGCCGGAAAAGGAGGAGGACGCAGAGCGCGTGGCCCAGCAGGCTACTGCATACTGCATCCAGGACGGTGAGCAGTACAGAAAACGACCAAATGATGTTTCCTTGCGATGCATCTCCAAGGAGCAAGGGAACAAGCTGCTGGCTGACATACACGGTGGAGACTGCGGGCATCACTCATTGTCGTGTACCCCGGTTGGCAAGCCGTTTCGCAGCGGGTTCTACTGGCCCACGGCACCCAACAACGCGACCGAGCTGGTAAGGTCCTGCGAGGCCTGCCAGTTCCACGCCAAGCAAATCCACCAGCCGGCTCAGGGCCTCCAGACTATCCTGCTTTTGTGGCCCTTCGCGGTCTGGGGGCTGGACATCCTGGATCCGTTCCCGCGAGCGCTTGGGGGCTACCGCTACCTCTACCTCGCCATCGACAAGTTCACCAAATGGGCAGAGGTTGAAGCCGTCCGCACCATCCCAGCCAGGTCAGCAGTTAAGTTCATCAAGGTCCTCGTAAGCCGGTTTGGGGTCCCTAACCGCATCATCACCGACAACGGCTCACAGTTCACTAGCAATCTCTTCAAGACCTATTGTGCTAACCTTGGAACGCAGATTTGCTACGCTTCGGTGGCACACACCAGGAGAACGGCCAAGCTGAGCGCGCCAACGCCGAGGTCCTGAGAGGCCTCTAGACCCGGTCCTTCAAGAAGAAGCTCGAAGCCTGCGGCAGGGGCTGGCACGATGAGCTCCTGTCTATGTTGTGGTCCATCCGCACCACCGCCACCAAGCCAACAGGCGAGACCCCGTTCTTCCTCATCTACGGAGCAGAAGCGGTTCTCCCTCACGAGGTTAGGCATCGCTCTGTGCGGGTCCTTGCATTTGATGAGATGCAGCAGGACGCCATGCGAGGGATCGACCTCGTGCAGGGGGAGGAACGCCGTCGTGAAGCCTCACTCTGAGCAACAAGATACCAGCAAGCGCTACGACGGTACCACTGTCGCAGCGTCCGCTCCAAGACACTTGAGGTGGGCGATCTCGTCCTAAGGCGGGTGCTCTCCAGGGAAGGCTGCATAAGCTCTCACCCATGTGGGAGGGCCTGTTTAGGATTGCCCATGTCTCCAGGCCTGGCGCCGTGCGCCTGAAGACGCAGGACGGGGTCCCCATCCAGAACGCCTGGAACATCCAACACCTCCAGAAGTTCTACCCATGAAGCAAGGCCCAGTGCCTATGAAGGTCTCCGCTTGTGACACTCTCACGTAATAATGAGTGGGGCTGTACATGCCCCGGAGTCTTAGGAGTGCCGCCCTCGGGCCTCGGGGGCTCCCTCCCACGTCCTAGTGACAACACTTAGCTCCGCGCTGGTGAGAAAACTAGACTAGGTGCCGGACGCGACTGTTCATTTGCTTTTTGTAGTTGGCTTGCCTCTTTTACTTTAATGAAATTTGGAGTTCCCGCGTTTCTCGTTGGCTTGCCTCTTCTTCCTGTTTCTTCCCTCGATCCTTTGTTTTTCGCCAGGGAGGGTGGCAGTTGCCCGACGCTCTCCCTCGCACACCCCGCGAGGGGGGTTGGACAGGTAGTGTGCGCGAGCGCACTCCCCTGGTCTCTACGGGGCGTTCTCGTTTGAGTTCTTGATCGACGCATCCCCCTTTTTAGTCTGTGCCCCATGGGTACCACGACGCGGTGCGTTTGGCCCTAACCAGCCCATATCTGAGGCCTCACGAAAGAAGGGTTAAAGATTTCTAACAAGTTTTTGCAGCCTCGCGATACAGCCTCACGATGTTACCCGAATCAATAGTGGGGAAGCCCTACCAGGTGCCCAGAGACGCGCGCCCTCACAAGGTCAAAGCTACCCCGGACGCGTCGAGCTAAGTTATCCCTCTACACCCGTATAAGGCATAGATCTCACAACACAACTCGGAAACAATAAACGCATCATAAAAGCAACATAAGCACCACGGTTCATTACACACCCTTGTAAGCCCCGAATTAGTTTCTGACAATGCAGGGGAAAGGGAAAGAGAGGACAAGCAAAAGCGGCTCCTGCGGCGCGGCTGCTCATGAGGGTTGGCCCCCGGACTCAGCCAGAGCCCTCCTCACGCTTCACCGGGGCGCGATGACGGGATGAGCCGCCCCCATCCTCGAAGCGGGCCCAACGGTGTGGCGGCTGGTCGTAGCCACCGCTGCTGGATCTTTCGCCGGAGGAGGAGCTGTCGTAGCTGGGCGAGCCGCGGTCGGCGCCGAGGGAAAGGTCACCCTCGTGCTTGCCACGGCTGCTACCTCTTGATCATGCGTTGGTTTTCCCTTGAAGAGGAAAGGGTGATGCATCAAAGTAGCATAAGTATTTCCCTCAGTTTTTGAGAACCAAGGTATCAATCCAGTATGAGACTACATGCAAATCGCCTAGTACCTGCACAAACAATCAAGAACCTTGCAACCAACGCGATAAAGGGGTTGTCAATCCCTTCACGGCCACTTGCAAAAGTGAGATCTGATAGAGATAATAAGATAAATATTTTTGGTATTTTTGTTGTACAAATTGGAAAGTAAAGATTGCAAAATAAACGGTGGCAAGTTGACGGGAAACTAATATGATGTAAAATAGACCCGGGGGACATAGGTTTCACTAGTGGCTTCTCTCATGATAGCATATATTACGGTGGGTGAACAAGTTACTGCCGAGCAATTGATAGAAAAGTGCATAGTTATGAGAATATATAGGCATGATCATGAACATAAGCATCACGTCCGTGTCAAGTAGACCGAAACGATTCTGCATCTACTACTATTACTCCACACATCTACCGCTATCCAGCATGCATCTAGAGTATTAAGTTCATAAGAACAGAGTAATGCTTTAGGCAAGATGACATGATGTAGATGGATAAACTCAAGCAATATGATATAAACCCCATCTATTTATCCTTGATGGCAACAATACAATACATGCCTTGCTGCCCCTGCTGTCACTAGGAAAGGACACCACAAGATTGAACCCAAAGCTAAGCACTTCTCCCATTGCAAGAAAGATCAATCTAGTAGGCCAAACTAAACCGATAATTCGAAGAGACTTGCAAAGATATCAAATCATGCATATAAGAATTCAGAGAAGAACCAAATATTGTTCATAGATAATCTTGATCATAAACCCACAATTCATCGGATCTCGGCAAACACACCGCAAAAAGTATTACATCGAATAGATCTCCAAGAACATTGAGGAGAACGTTGTATTGAGAACCAAAGAGAGAGAACAATCCATCTAGCTAATAAGACCCAAAGGTCTGTGGTAAACTACTCACACATCATCGGAGAGGCTATGGTGTTGATGTAGAAACCCTCCGTGATCGAATCCCCCTCTGGCAGATCGCCGGAAAAGGCCCCAAGATGGCATCTCACGGGTACAGAAGGTTGCGGCGGTGGAAAAGTGGTTTCGTGGCTCCCCTGGATGTTTTCAGGGTATAAGAGTATATATAGGCGAAAGAAGTAGGTCGGTGGAGCTACGAGGGACCCACGAGGGTGGGGGCACGCCTACCCCTGGGTGCGCCCTCCTACCTCATGGCCACCTCATTGCGTCTCTGACTTCCACTCCAAGTCTCCTGGATGACGTTTGTTCCAAGAAAGATCCTCGTGAAAGTTTCGTTCCGTTTGGATTCCGTTTGATATTCCTTTTCTGCGAAACACTAAAATAGGCAAAAAAACATAAGCTAACATTGGGCCTCCGGTTAATAGGTTAGTCCCAAAAATAATATAAAAGTGCATATTAAAGCCCATTAAACATCCAAAACAGATAATATAAAAGCATGGAACAATCAAAACTTATAGATACATTGTTGATGTATCAGCATCCCCAAGCTTAATTCCTGCTCGTCCTCGAGTAGGTAAATGATAAAAATAGATTTTTTGATGTGGAATGCTTCCTCATAATTTTCAATGTAATTTCTTTTATTGTGGCATGAATGTTCAGATCCAAGATTCAAGACAAAAGTTTAGTATTGACATAAAAATAATAATACTTCAAGCATACTAACCAAGCAATTATGTCTTCTCAAAATAACATAGCCAAAGAAAGCTCATCCCTACAAAATCATATAGTTTGTCCATGCTTCATCTCTGTCACACAAAATGCTCCCATCATGCACACCCCGATGACAAGCCAATCAATTGTTTCATACTTAGCCTTTTCAAACTTTTCAACTTTTACGCAATATATGAGCGCGAGCCATGGACATAGCACTATAGGTGGAATGGAATGGTGGTTGTGGAGAAGACAAAAGGGAGGAAGATAGTCTCACATCAACTAGGCGTATCAATGGGCTATGGAGATGCCCATCGATAGATATCAATGTGAGTGAGTAGGGATTGCCATGCAACAGATGAACTAGAGCTATAAGTGTATGAAAGCTCAACAAAAGAAACTAAGTGTGTGTGCATCCAACTTGCTTGCTCACGAAAACCTAGGGCAATTTGAGGAAGCCCATAATTGGAATATGCAAGCCAAGTTCTATAATGAAAAATTCCCACTAGTATATGAAAGTGACAACCTAAGAGACTCTCTATCATGAAGATCATGGTGCTAATTTGAAGAACAAGTGTGGAAAACGGATAGTAACATTGCCCCTTCTCTCTTTTTCTCTCATTTATTATATTTTTTTGGGCCTGCTCTTTTTTATGGCCTCTTCTTTTTTTGTCCGGAGTCTCATCCCGACTTGTGGGGGAATCATAGTCTCCATCATCCTTTCCTCACATTGGACAATGCTCTAATAATGAAGATCATCACACTTTTATTTACTTACAACTCAAGAATTATAACTCGATACTTAAAACAAAATATGACTCTATGTGAATGCCTCCGGCGGTGTACCGGGATGTGCAATGATTCAAGAGTGACATGTATAAAAAATTTATGAGCGGTGGCTTTGCCACGAATACGATGTCAACTACATGATCATGCAAAGCAATATGACTATGATGAAGCATGTCATAATAAACAGAATGGTGGAAAGTTGCATGGCAATATATCTCGAAATGGCTATGGAAATGCCATAATAGGTAGGTATGGTGGATGTTTTGAGGAAGGTAAATGATGGGTTTATGGTACCGGCGAAAGTTGCACGGCACAAGAGAGGCTAGCAATGGTGGAAGGGTGAGAGTGCGTCTAATCCATGAACTCAACATTAGTCATAAAGAACTCACATACTTATTGCAAAAATATACAAGTCATCAAAACTAAGCACTACGCGCATGTTCCTAGAGGGATAGATTGGTAGGAAAATACCATCGCTCGTCCCCGACCGCCACTCATATGGAAGGCACTCAAAGAACACCTCATGCTTCAAATTTGTCACACAACGGTTACCATACGTGCATGCTACGGGACTTGCCAACCTTAACACAAGTATTTCTCAATTTCACAATTACTCAAATAGCACTACTCTAGCATCACCATCTTTATATCTCAAAACGATTATCAAGTATCAAACTATTCAATGCACTATATGATAGTTTTTATTATACCTAACTTGGATGCCCATCATATTAGGACTAATTTTATAACAAAATCAAATTACCATGTTGTTCTAAAAGACTCTCAAAATAATATAAGTGAAGCATGAGAGATCAATAATTTCTATAAAATTAAACCACCACCGTGCTCTAATATATATATATATATATATATATATATATATATATATATATATATATATAAGTGAAGTACTAGAGCAAAATTATCTAGCTCAAAAGATATAAGCAAAGCACATAGAGTATTCTAATAAATTCCGATTCATGTATGTCTCTCCCAAAAGATGT
Source organism: Triticum aestivum (assembly GCF_018294505.1). Classification (NCBI taxonomy): domain Eukaryota; kingdom Viridiplantae; phylum Streptophyta; class Magnoliopsida; order Poales; family Poaceae; genus Triticum; species Triticum aestivum. The sequence goes on from NC_057797.1 coordinate 654,988,455, forward strand.
GTACAGCAAGGATGATTGTGGTAAACTAAAAAGTAAAGACTCAAATCATACAAGACGCTCCAAGCAAAACACATATCATGTGGTGAATACAAATATAGCCTCAAGTAAAGTTACCGATAGATGAAGACGAAAGAGGGGATACCTTCCGGGCACCCCCAAGCTTAGGCTTTTGGTTGCCCTTGAATTTTACCTTGGGGTGCCATGGGCATCCCGAATCTTAGGCTCTTGCCACTCCTTGTTCCAAAAGCCATCAAATCTTTACCCAAAAACTTGAAAACTTCACAACACAAAACTCAACAGAAAATCTCATGAGCTCCGTTAGTATAAGAAAGCAAATCACCACTTTAAGGTACTGTAATGAACTCATTCTTTCTTTATACTGGTGTTAAACCTACTGTATTACAACTTCTCTATGGTTCATACCCCCCGATACTAGCCATAGATGCATCAAAATAAGCAAACAACACCGAAAAACAGAATCTGTCAAAAACAGAACAGTCTGTAGCAATCTGGAGGTTTCGAATACTTCTGTAAATCCAAAAATTCTGAAAACTTTGGACGACCTAAATAATTTGTATGTCGATCTACTGCAGTTGGAATTGGTATTTTATCGCTCTCTGGTAAAAAAATGAAAATTATTCTCGTGAGCGCATACTTTCTGTTTTTATGAGCAAGATCAAACAACAATCACCCAAGAAGATCCTAAAGGCTTTACTTGGCACAAACACTAATTAAAACATAAAAACACAATCATAACGGAGGATAGATGATTTATTTATTACTAAACAGGAACAAAAATAAAATTGGGTTGCCTCCCAACAAGCGCTATCGTTTAACGCCCCTAGCTAGGCATTGAAAATTTTAATGATGCTCACATGAAACATAGAAATTGAAACACAAAGAGAGCATCATATAGCATGTGAAAAAACACATCTAAGTCTAACATACTTCCTATGCATAGGCATCTTATAGGCAAACAAATTATCATAGCAAGCAAAGACTAGCATATGCAAGGAAGGAGAAAGAAACAATAGCAATCTCAACATAACGAGGGGTAATTTAGTAACATGAAAATTTCTACAATCATATTTTCCCCTATCATAATAATTACATGTGGGATCATAAGAAAATTCAACAAAATAGCTATCACATCAAATATTTTTAACACGATCCACATGCATGCAAAGTTGACACTCTTCCAAAATAGTGGGATTAACATTAACTAAAGTCATGACCTCTCCAAACCCACTTTTATCAAAAAATTCATAAGATGAATATTCTCCAAATATGTGGGATCTAAAGTCGACACTCTTCCAAACACACTTTCAATAATATTCCAAACACTATTATCAATCTCATATTCATCATGGGGCTTAAATAAATTTTCAAGATCATAAGAAGAATCACCCCAATCATGATCATTGCAACAAGTAGTGGACATAGCAAAACTAGCATCCCCAAGCTTAGGGTTTTGCATATCATTAACACAATTGACATTAATAGAACTTATAATAACATCATTGCAATCATGCTTTTCATTCTAGGGGCTATCGTAAATCAATTTATAATTTTCTTCTTTCAACACTTCATCAAAGTTTTCAGATTCAGAGTTTAAACCAAAACCTCATAAAGATAATCCAGTGCACTCAACTCACTAGCAATTGGTTCATCATAATTAGATCTTTTAAAAAGATTAGCAAGTAGATGAGGATCCATATAAATAGATTTTTAGCAAGTGAGGATGCAAGCAAATAGAAGGCACATGGTAATACGAGCAAACAGAAGGACGGACGGAACAAGGGCGAAGAAAAGGCAAAGGTTTTCGAAAATCGTTTTAGAAGTGGGGGAGAGGAAAACGAGAGGCGAATGGCAAATAATGTAATGCAAGGGAGAAGAGTTTATGATGGGTACTTGGTATGTCTTGACTTGGCGTAGATCTCCCCGACAACGGCGCCAGAAATCCTTCTTGCTACCTCTTGAGCATGCGTTGGTTTCCATTGAAGAGGAAAGGGTGATGCAGCAAAGCAGCATAAGTATTTCCCTCCGTTTTTGAGAACCAAGGTATCAATCTAGTAGGATACTACATGCAAAACGCCTAGTACCTGCACAAACAATCAAGAACCTTGCAACCAACGCGATAAAGGGGTTGTCAATCCCTTCACGGCCACTTGCAAAAGTGAGATCTGATAGAGATAATAGGGCAAATATTTTTGGTATTTTTGTTGTATAGATTGGAAAGTAAAGATTGCAAAATAAACGGTGGAAAGTTGACGGGAAAGTAATATGATGTAAAATAGACCCGGGAGCCATAGGTTTCACTAGTGGCTTCTCTCATGATACCATATATTACGGCGGGTGAACAAATTACTGTCGAGCAATTGATAGAAAAGCGCATAGTTATGAGAATATCTAGGCAAGATCATGAACATAGGCATCACGTCCGTGTCAAGTAGACCGAAATGATTCTGCATCTACTACTATTACTTCACACATCGACCGCTATCCAGCATGCATCTAGAGTATTAAGTTCATAAGAACAGAGTAACGCTTTAGGCAATATGACATGATGTAGAGGGATAAACTCAAGCAATATGATATAAACCCCATATTTTTATCCTCGATGGCAACAATAAAATATGTGCCTTGCTGCCCCTGTTGTCACTGGGAAAGGACACCACAGCATTGAACCCAAAGCTAAGCACTTCTCCCATTGCAAGAAAGATCGATCTAGTAGGCCAAACTAAACCGATAATTCAAAGAGACTTGCAAAGATATCAAATCATGCATATAAGAATTCAGAGAAGAACCAAATATTGTTCATAGATAATCTTGATCATAAACCCACAATTCATTCGATCTCGGCAAACGCACCGCAAAAAATATTACATCGAATAGATCTCCAAGAACATCGAGGAGAACTTTGTATTGAGAACCAAAAAGAGAGACAACAAGCAATCTAGATAATAACTATGGACCCGAAGGTCTATGGTAAACTACTCAAACATCATCGGGGAGGCTATGGTGTTGATGTAGAAGCCCTCCGTGATCGAATCCCCCTCCGACAAATCGCCGGAAAAGGCCCCAAGATGGCATCTCACGTGTACAAAAGGTTGCGGCGGTGGAAAAGTGGTTTCGTGGCTCCCCTGGATGTTTTCAGGGTATAAGAGTATATATAGGTGAAAGAAGTAGGTCGGTGGAGCTACAAGGGGCCCACGAGGGAGGGGGCGCGCCTACCCCCTGGGCGCGCCCTCCTACCTCGTGGCCGCCGCATTGCGTCTCTGACTTCCACTCCAAGTCTCTTGGATGTCGTTTGTTCCAAGAAAGATCCTCACGAAGGTTTCGCTCCGTTTGACTTTCGTCTGATATTCCTTTTCTGTGAAACACTAAAATAGGCAAAAACAGAAACTGGCACTGGGCCTCCAGTTAATAGGTTAGTCCCAAAAATAATATAAAAGTGCATATTAAAGCTCATTAAACATCCAAAGCAGGTAATATAATAGCATGTAACAATAAAAAAAATATAGATACATTGGAGACGTATCAATGGCCATCGCCAAGGCCAAGCACCTCGCCACCATCGTCGTCGTCTTCAGGACAACATCCGGCGCGGCGACCGTCTTCCCCGAACACCCTCACGAAGAGGGTCGTTGCACCGTCGTACTTGAAGTAGAGGGTGCACCGCCTGCCCAGACCGTGCGCGTGGGCGAACATGTGCCAGCCGCGGGCCAGGGCTACATTGCCCGCAGCGGAGACCTCCACCACGACCCATGAAGCCTTGCTGCAGCAGCCGTCAGCACGCAGCCAGAGGCCGCCGGGACCTGGGGCCGGCAGTTCGCCGGCAAAGGAGCACGGAAGTTGAAGCCAGGTGCCAGTTGGGTTCGCCGAGCACATGACAAACTCCGGCAGCAGATCCGCCGAGTGGAAGCATAGTCGGGGAGGCCGGGGGACCAAGGCGAACCTCCCCTCATCAATGAGGCTGCCCCGACCAAGGCAGCTCCCGCCGCGCGAAGGAGCACCGTCCTGGCCGCCAATGATGGCGCCGGACCCCGAAGGAGTCCGCCCACGCCCATGAGGGACCGCAGCGGGGTCGCGACATGCTTGTGCGGGCGGCCGCGCCCCCTCTTCCGGGGTAGCGAGCCGGGCCCCTCCTGGCGAGCTTTCCCCTTCTCGGAGGCCGAGAACCTCTTCACCGGCGCCATGGATGTCGTGGCAAGGAAGAAGAAGAAGTAGGAGGAGTGGAGGAAGAGGTGGGTGATAGGGGCTCCGCCCCCCTTCCCATTTATAGACAGGAGGAGGCCAACCGTCGGGCTCCACGATCTAAGGTAATAATGGCCTTTTTATGCATGCAACAGGGACATGTCAAGTCGGGAAGTTGCCGAGGCAGCGTGGGGAAGCGGAGACGCCCACGTCCTGTCAATCGACATGCGTCAATCAAGGCCACGGGCTGTTAGGGCCCGCGGCACTCCGCACTTGACCCTTGGCTTCACCGCGAAGCCAAGCACGAGCGCACCTTGGGCCCGGGGGCTACTGTCGGCATCCTGGGAATGGGGGTACCCAGACTTGCCTGCCTGTGGCCCAGGGTGTGGCTCCACCAGAGGCCTGGTACAGCCCATCTTCATTAACCAACACTCAAGACCCTCGCGAGGGGCCAAGCCTCGCGAGGCGAATGACACAAGACCTCCTCAGGGGCAGCCTCACTAGGCTGGCTCGCGAGGAGCGGAGAGATCAAGGCGAGGGGCACCTCATGAGGTTCCCATGCCGTGAGCCATGACGACCAAGGCCAGGCGGGCGCCAGCGGGCGCAGAGTGCCAGTTTCCTCTTTGGTGCTAAAGAGGCAGGCGCAGGCGAGGAGTCCTGAGGTGTCAGGCAAAGGTTTCCATATCGGTGCAACAAGACCAAGACCAGCAGGACGGCAAGACAGAGGTCATCATGGAGCCCACGCCGGCGTCACCACCCGAGTCTTTGCTAGGCGAAGACCACCTTTTGTTAAGATAACTTGTACTAGTTGTACCCCTTCAAATTGGCCGTTGTGGGATCCTTCCCGCCTAATATTTGGGAAGAGGACCAGCGCCTCTATAAATAGGACTAGCCACCACCATAGGAGGGGGATGGATCATTCAGATCATCCCCAACCACACAAGCTCATCGAGCTCAAGAACACCTCTCCTTAGGAGGCTGTTCTTCCCTTGTACTTGTTCATCCCCATCCTACAAGGCAATCCACCACACCACACTGGAGTAGGGTATTACGCCGCAACGGTGTCCCAAATCAGTATAAACTCTCGTGTCCCTTGTTCCTCAGGTTTGGCGAGCTAGACTTTTAGATCGTTGCGAGAGTGGGGGCTAGGGGGAGAGATATCTTCGTGCGCACCCCAGTTTTCGAACCTCAAGGGTTTATCGGAACCCGTAATCCAACAAGGTCAAACGTGAATCACATAGTAGATATGATCAACATAGACATGTTCACCATTGCAAACTACTCCATCTCACGTGATGATCGGACATGGTTTAGTTGATATGGATCATGTAATCATTTAGATGACTCGAGGGATGTCTATCTAAGTGGGAGTTCTTAAGTAATATGATTAATTGAACTTAATTTATCATGAACTTAGTACTGATAGTTTTTGCATATCTATGTTGTAGATCAATAGCTCGCGTTATACGCCCCTATGTTTTTTGATATGTTCCTAGAGAAAACTAAGTTGAAAGATGATATTAGCAATGATGCGGACTGGGTGCATGATCTGAGGATTATCCTCACTCCTGCACAGAAGAATTATGTCCTTGATGCACCGCTAGGTGATAGACCTATTGCAAGAGCAGATGCAGACGTTATGAATGTTTGACAAGCTCGGGTATGATGACTACTTGATAGTTTAGTGCACCATGCTTTACGGCTTAAAACCGGGACTTCAAAAACATTTTGAACTCCATGGAGCATATGAGATGTTCCAAGAGCTGAAAATGATATTTCAGGCTCATGCCCGTGTTAAGAGGTATGAGACCCCTGACAAGTACTTTTCCTACAAGATGGAGGAGAATAACTCAACTAGTGAGCATGTGCTCAGAATGTCTGGGTACTACAATCGCTTGAATCAAGTGGGAGTTAATCTTCCAGATAAGATAGTGATTGACAGAGTTCTCTAGTCACTATCACCAAGTTACTAGAACTTCGTGATGAACTATAATATGCAAGGGATAACGAAAACGATTCTCGAGCATTTCGCGATGCTGAAATCGGCAAAGGTAGAAATCAAGAAAGAGCATCAAGTATTGATGGTTAACAAGACCGCTAGTTTCAAGAAAAAGGGCAAAGGGAAACAAAGGGGACTTTAAGAAGAATGGCAAGCAAGTTGTCACTCCCGGGAAGAAGCCCAAAGCTGGACCAAAGGATGGAACTGAGTCCTTCTACTGCAAAGGGACTGGTCACTCGAAGCGGAACTGCCCCAAGTATTTGATAGATAAGAAGGATGGCAAAATGAAAAAAGGTATATTTGATATACATGTTATTGTTGTGTACTTTACTAGTGTTCATAGTAGCCCCTGGGTATTTGATACCGGTTTAGTTGTTAAGATTAGTAACTCGAAATAGGAGTTACAAAATGAACAAAGACTAGTTGAGGGTGAGGTAACGATGTGTGTTGGAAGTGATTCCAAGGTTGATAAGATCATCATCGCATACTCTCTCTACCTTCGGGATTAGTTTTGAACCTAAATAAATGTTATTTGGTGTTTGCATTGAGCATAAATATGATTGGATCATGTTTATTGCAATACGGTTATTCATTTAAGACAGAGAATAATTGTTGTTCTGTTTACATGAATAAAACCTTCAATGGTCATCCACCCAATGTGAATGGTTTGTTGAATCTCGATCATGGTTATACACATATTCATAATATTGATGCCAAAAGATGCAAAGTTGATAATTATAGTGCAACATATTTGTGGCACTGCTGTTTAGGTCATATTGGTGTAAAGCACATGAAGAAACTCCATGCGAATGGACTTTTGGAATCACTTGATTATGAATCATTTGATGCTTGCAAACTATGCCTCATGGGCAAGATGACTAAGACCCCGTTCTCTGGAACAATGGAGCGAGCCACTGACTTATTGGAAATAATATGTACCCATATATGCGGTCCGATGAGTGTTGAGGCTCGTGGCGGGTATCGTTATTTTCTAACATTCACGGTTGATTTCAGCAGATATGGGTATATCTACTTAATGAAACACAAGTCTGAAACATTTTGAAAAGTTCAAAGAATTTCAGAGTGAAGTGGAGAATCATCGTAACAAGAAAATAAAGTTTCTGCGATCTGATCACAGAGGGGAATATTTGAGTTACAAGTTTTGACCTTCATTTAAAACAATGTGGAATGGTTTCACAACTCACGCCACCCGGAACACCACAACATTATGGTGTGTCTGAACGTCGTAATCGTACTTTATTAGATATGGTGCAATCTATGATGTCTCTTAACGATTTACCGCTATCGTTTTGGGGGTTATGCATTAGAGACAATTGCATTCACATTAAATAGGACACCATCTAAATCCGTTGAGACGACATCATATGGATTGTGGTTTGGCAAGAAACCTAAGATGTCGTTTCTTAAAGTTTGGGGTTGCGATGCTTATGTGAAAAAGCTTCAGCCTGATAAGCTCGAACCCAAATCGGAGAAGTGTGTCTTCATAGGTGAAGGAAATATGACCTAGAGGCAATAATAAAGTTGTTATTTATATTTCCTTATATCATGATAAATGTTTATTATTCATGCTAGAATTGTATTAACCGGAAACTTAGTACATGTGTGAATACATAGACAAACAAAGTGTCACTAGTATGCCTCTACTTGACTAGCTCGTTGAATCAAAGATGGTTAAGTTTCCTAACCATAGACATGAGTTGTAATTTGATTAACGGGATCACATCATTAGAGAATGATGTGATTGACTTGACCCATTCAGTTAGCTTAGCATTTGATCGTTTAGTATATTGCTATTGCTTTCTTCATGACTTATACATGTTCCTATGACTATGCGATTATGCAACTCCCGAATACCGCAGGAACACTTTGTGTGCTACCAAACGTCACAACGTAACTGTGTGATTATAAAGGTGCTCTACAGGTGTCTCCGATGGAACTTCTTGAGTTGGCATAGATCGAGATTAGGATTTGTCACTCCGATTGTCGGAGAGGTATCTCTGGGCCCTCTCGGTAATGCACATCACTATAAGCCTTGCAAGCAATGCAACTAATGAGTTAGTTACATGATGATGTATTATGGAATGAGTAAAGAGACTTGCCGGTAACGAGATTGAACTAGGTATTGAGATGCCGATGATCGAATCTCGAGCAAGTAACATATCGATGACAAAGGGAATAACATATGTTGTTATGCGGTTTGACCGATAAAGATCTTCGTAGAATATGTAGGAACCAATATGAGCATCCAGGTTCCACTATTGGTTATTGACCGGAGATGAGTCTCAGTCATGTCTATATAGTTCTCGAACCCGTAGGGTCCGCACACTTAACATTCGGTGACGATCGGTATTATGAGTTTATGTGTTTTGATGTACCGAAGGTAGTTCGGAGTCCCGGATGTGATCACGGACATGATGAGGAGTATCGAAATGGTTGAGACATAAAGATTGATATATTGGACAGCTATATTCGGACACCGGAAGGGTTTCAGATGATCTCGGAGAAAATCGGAGTGCCAGAGGGGTTACCGAAACCCCCCGGAGGCTAATGGGCCTTCATGGGCCCTAGTGGAGAGAGAGAGGGGCCGGCCAGGGCAGGCCGCACGCCCCTCCCCTTGAGTCCGAATAGGACAAGGAAGGGGGGTGGCACCCCCTTGCCTTTCCCCTCTCCCACTCCTTCCTTCCCCCTCCTAGTGGGACTAGGAAAGGGGAGTCCTACTCCCACTAGGAGGAGGACTCCTCCTCTTGGCGCGCCCTCCTAGGGTCGGCCGGCCTCCCCCTTGCTCCTTTATATACGGGGGCAGTGGGCACCCCTTGGACACACAAGTTTATCTTTGATCTTTTAGCCGTGTGCGGTGCCCCCCCTCCACCATAATCCACCTCGGTCATATCATAGTGGTGCTTAGGCGAAGCCCTGTGTCGGTAGCTTCATTAACACCATCATCACGCCGTCATGCTGACAGAACTCTCCCTTGAAGCTCTACTGGATCGTGAGTTCGTGGGACGTCACCGAGCTGAACGTGTGCAGATCGCGGAGGTTCTGTATGTTCGGTACTAGGATCGGTCGATCGTGAAGACATACGACTACATCAACCGCGTTGTCATAACGATTCCGCTTACGGTCTACGATGGTACGTGGACGACACTCTCCCCTCTCATTGCTATGCATCACCATGATCTTGCGTGTGCGTAGGAATTTTTTTGAAATTAATGCGTTCCCAAACAGTGGCATCCAAGCCAGGTTTATGCGTAGATGTTATATGCACGAGTAGAACACAAAGGATTTGTGGGCGTGGGTATATACATATTGCTTGCCGTCACTAGTTGATTCTTGATTCAGCGGCATTGTTGGATGAAGCGGCCCAGACCGACATTACGCGTACGCTTACGCGAGACTGGTTCTATCGACGTGCTTCGCACACAGGTGGCTAGTGGGTGTCTGTTTCTCCAGCTTTAGTTGAATCGGATTCAATGAATAGGGTTCTTTCTGAAGATCAAAAAGCAACCACTATACCGCGTTGTGGTTTTTGACGCGTAGGTAAGAACGGTTCTTGCTCAGCCCGTAGCAGCCACGTAAAACTTGCAATAACAAAGTAGAGGACATCTAACTTTTTTTTGCCTGGCATGTTGTGATGTGATATGGTCAAGACATGATGCTAAATTTTATTGTATGAGATGATCATGTTTTGTAACATAGTTATTGTGGCACCCTGGCTCAGAGAAACCGGAACGCCCCGTATTCCAGCCCAGAGATCAAGGAGAAGTCTCTGGAATACGGCACTGCTTGACATAGAACAAATCAGCTCTTATTACAAGAATAATAATACAAGGGTCTGATGTTACAAAGAAGCACATCAGCACGGCGACACTACGCCTGTGATACTACACTTGCTCTATGCTAACAGCAAAACAACTCGTAGCAGCGGGATACTTCTAGCAGCGGAAAAACGATGAAGGTGGTGAACTCCACTCCGCAGGGACTCTGGCTGGGACATGCTCTAGCGCACACACACGGCAACCTCGACAAGCAATCAAGCAATCATGGCATCACCTACAATCTGGCATGACACGCCAGGTCAGTACATTGAATGTACTTGCAAGCTCACAACAACCATAAACATCAAGGCAAGACAATAACATAGCATTAAGCGGGTTAATTAAATTAACAGCTACCAGGATACAACAACAACTACTAAGCATGATATGCAACTACTACAATACTGATAAACCAATATCTCAATACCAACAACAATCTCATTCTTGGCTAACCGGCCAAGCAAATACCATCTTGACCACCTCGTGGTCCACATGATCACCTCGTGATCAAAATGTCCAGACGGTCACCTCGTGACCAACATATCCACACGGTCACCTTGTGACCAACATATCCACACGGTCACCTCGTGACCACATCACAAACTGAATGATCATCCTCAAGATCATCTCAACATCATCAACAACATCCTGCCAAACTGTTACTGCTCACATATATCAACATATAAATCACTTATAAGTCATTCGTCATGTGAGTGTTGATCGAACGGTGTGACGTAGTACGAACCCATGCCCATGACCGAGGACGCGGATATCGATAGTTTAAACAAACACACTCTGCAGAGGCAGCGCACTTTACCCATGGCCTCGCACTCCCATTCGGGTGGACCAACGATGTTCCGACAAAACCGATCTACTGCCTTGACACTCTTCCGGCCACTCCGACTCACTCCCCACTAGGCTAGTCCTAGGTGGCCCCGTGTCTACCAAAGACACCAACGGCCACCGTCGTGGCCAAAACAGTAAACCGTCCCAAACGGGGACAAAAGTGCTTATCATCCAACTACGGGCACACAAGGTTATGTCTGCTTACTGGGCCAGGGTACCGCACGCCCATAACCTACCCTCGTTGGAGGCACCGGTGAGAGGCATGACAATAGCATCGCATTAGGGCCTTCCCATAAGGCAAATGTGGTTGCACTAGAGAAAGCCCAGTTCGATGGCACCTGACCAACTTAATGACGGAATTTATCCCCAAAAATATAACTGTGATACTGATACTCCGATATCAACTATCAAACTATAATCCAAGTCATAGCAATATCCAACAAATAATCCAAAGCTTAATATCGTCATATCAAAATACTCCGAGGACAGCATAACACTACTATCATGATGAATCCAAGAACGATAATACTACTACTCAAATATCAAGAACTAACTATCCAGCTATGATCCACATGCAAGCATCATCTCCATCATCATACTCCAAAACATAATATCAACTAGCATCATGATGAAACTAACACTAGCCACTAATAATCCAAAGGCAACATGATATCCAGAGTAATACTCCAAAATAATACTAGATACCATCATGAAAATAATCATAATAGCCACTAAGAATCCAAAGGCACATGTCAAACACATAATCATCAAAACATAAGTCCTAGAACTCTAGGCAATATCATGGCAACATCAAGACCAAAACAATACTCCGAGAAATGCCATGAACAAATCACAAGTAGCTAATCAATATTTTAAACAAGTTCAAATAATTTAAACCATGTCACTGCATTACAATCATGCAAATGGAGGTGTGGCTTGCCTGGGGATGAAGAATACACCGGGGAGAAGCGCAGAAAGATCGCGGAAAGAATCGCCTGAAAACACTTCTCTCTCGAAAGGGGCTGGTTTAGTGAGAGGGCCAAATGGTAATTTTCAGAATGTTTTCACATTGTGAAAACGATACCAATAGAACGGGCTCGATGAAACGAAGAAGTGGGCTTTGGAATCACCTCATTTGGAGTTAGGAGCACAAAGATACGATAGTTTTTCTGTCAGGGACCTATTTGTAATAAAATCCTCACAGACAGGCCCTTGGCAGAAAAACTAAAAGCGCCTTTCACTGGAATACGCCTTCTACAAGCAGAAAATGTATTCTTAGCCAAAACAGAGGCAAAGTGCGCTTTCGAATCAGGAAAACGTATTTTATTCTAAGGAAGCACGAGAATACGCCTTCTAACCTGGAAAACGTATTTTGGCGGGTACGTGACCACTTATCCACATCAGCGTCGCGTGGGTCAACCCCCAGAGCGGTTGACGGGTGGATCAGGGTGACGCGGGGCCCGCCTGGCAGGTTCTTCTTCTTCAACCTCCCCTGATCCCGCGCGACAAAGAGCGGTGTCGGCCCCGACGGCGATAGCCGGCGACTCCGGCCACCATTCGGGTCATGCCACCTACCGGCATAATCAGCAGGCCGAGCCTCGCCACCCTAGACCATCCATACATCCAGGGGAGGTCGGCGTCGAGGAGAACCGCGGCTGCAGCGTGATACGTCTCCAACATATCTATAATTTTTGATTGCTCCATGCTATATTATCTACTGTTTTGGATGTTTATGGGCTTTATTATACACTTTTATATCATTTTTGGGACTAACCTATTAACCAGAGGCCCATCCCAGAATTGCTGTTTTTTGCCTATTTTAGTGTTTCGAAGAAAAGGAATATCAAACGGAGTCGAAACGGAATGAAACCAACTGGAGAAGTTATTTTTGGAAGGAAAGCTACCGGAAAAACTTGGAGTGCACGTCAGGAAAGGAACGAGGGAGCCACAATGCAGGGGGCGCGCCCACCCCCCTAGGGCGCGCCCTCCACCCTCGTGGGCCCCTCGTGGCTCCCCTGATGTATCTCTTTCACCCATATATACCCACGTACCCTAAAACTATCGAAGAGCACAATAGATCGGGAGTTCCACCGCCAGAAGCCTCCGTAGCCACCGAAAGCCAATCTAGACCCGTTCCGGCACCTTCCCAGAGGAAGAATCCCTCTCCGGTGGCTATCTTCATCATCCCGGTCCTCTCCATGATGAGGAGGGAGTAGTTCTCCCTCGGGGCTGAGGGTATGTACCAGTAGCTATGTGTTTGATCTCTCTCTCTCGTGTTCTTGAGGTGATACGATCTTGATGTATCGCGAGCTTTGCTATTATATTTGGATCCTATGATGTTTCTTCCCCCCTCTACTCTCTTGTAATGGCTTGAGTTTCCCCTTTGAAGTTATATTATCGGATTGAGTCTTTAAAGATTTGAGAACACTTGATGTATGTCTTGTCGTGCATATCTGTGGTTCTATGTGTTGGTTGAATGGATGAATCTGAGATTGTGTGATGCATATCGTATAATCATACCCACGGATACTTGAGGTGACATTGGAGTATCTAGGTGACATTAGGGTTTTGGTTGATTTGTGTCTTAAGGTGTTATTCTAGTACGAACTCTAGGGCTGTTTGTGACACTTATAGGAATAGCCCAATAAATTGATTGGAAAGAATAACTGTCGGTGTCAAAACCGGCGGATCTCGGGTAGGGGGTCCCGAACTGTGCGTCTAGGCCGGATGGTAACAGGAGGTAGGGGACACGAAGTTTTACCCAGGTTCGGGCCCTCTTGATGGAGGTAAAACCCTACGTCCTGCTTGATTAATATTGATGATATGGGTAGTACAAGTGTAGATCTACCACGAGATCAGAGAGGCTAAACCCTAGAAGCTAGCCTATGGTATGATTGTTCTGTATCTTGTCCTACCTTGGGGGGATCAATTCTCCAGCGAGTTGTAAGTGACCCGAAATACTGTAATAGCACAGGTATGCCATCTCTTCTTCTGAGGAAATAACCACCGCATATATCTTTTGCAGTTCGGGCCTTAGCCCCTCTCAAATGAGCTCGTCTTCGGGGGATCTTCTTCCAGAGATGATGGAGAGCGAAACACCTCCGGACTCCTCCGCTCCGGAAGCGGGCGACCCCGAAGTGTCGTCGCGGAGGGCCTCTCCGAGTCCGGAGAGGCCAGAAGATAATCCCATTGACCCCCGAAGCTCCCAATGTCCGGCTCCCGAAGAGAGCAGACAAAAGAGTCCAGCACCGTTTGGTGTGCGATCGGATGTTCTGAGGGAGTTGGTGGGGCGAGCGGCCATCTCAGATGAACACCGTATGATGATGAATACGGTGATGGAGAGAATCTCGTCCGCCAAAAGCGGATTGCATAAAGCTTTTATGAGTCTACTGACAGGCTTTGAGGTACGTAAAATAATGTATGATAGTCCTGCACATGCTAGGTGTGCCCTGTGTAGATAGTAGCCCCTGAGACTCTGGTTGTCGTTGGAAACGACGATGAACAGAGGATCATATTCCCAGGTAATAACCATACTGCCTCTATGTGAAGGTGATGGAAGCTCCGGTGGCTAGCTGGACTAGCGAGTTTGCCCATTTAGAACAGCAGTTGGATGCGGCAGACGCCGACATCGAGCTTGTTAACGAAAGGCTTGACGAGGCACAGGGTAAGTGCCATTATCTGGTAAACGCCACATAGGAAGAGCAGCATGATGCCAGTATCTTTAATATGTTGTGACTGTAGATGGAGCTGCCACTGTTGAAGCCTTGCGGGCAGAACTTGCCCGAGCCAAGGAACAAGCGAGGTTGGGTGATGCGGCTGCTTTGAAGGCAGCCAAAGAGTTGCAAGCCGAGAAGGCCGCGCATGGAGAGAGCCGAGACAAGATGGCCAAGATGGCCATAGAATTAAAAGCCGCCGCCGACCGTTGCCGGGTTCTTGAAAAGGAAAACCAAGCAAAGGCATCGGACCTTGAGAAGGCTGCTGCGACGAGAAAAGACCTCCGCTCTGCTATGAGGGCAAAGAAGGAGGAGCTGCGGGAAGCCGGGGATATTGTAGCTTGGAAATCCTTTATGTTGCGGAGGAAGTTCGGAGATCCACGGTATGCCTGAGGGAGTCCTGGATTAGGGGGTGTTCGGATAGCCGGACTATACCTTCAGCCGGACTCCTAGACTATGAAGATACAAGATTGAAGACTTCATCCCATGTCCGGAAGGGACTTTCCTTTGCGTGGAAGGCAAGCTTGGTGATACGGATATGTAGATCTCCTACCATTGTAACCGACTTTGTGTAACCCTAACCCTCTCCGGTGTCTATATAAACCGGAGGGTTTTAGTCCGTAGGACAACATACACAACAACAATCATACCATAGGCTAGCTTCTAGGGTTTAGCCTCTCTGATCTCGTGGTAGATCTACTCTTGTACTACCCACATCATCAATATTAATCAAGCAGGACGTAGGGTTTTACCTCCATCGAGAGGGCCCGAACCTGGGTAAAACTTCGTGTCCCTTGCCTCCTGTTACCATCCAGCCTAGACGCACAGTTCGGGACTCCCTACCCGAGATCCGCCGGTTTTGACACCGACATTGGTGCTTTCATTGAGAGTTCCTCTGTGTCGTCGCCATCAGGCTCGATGGCTCCTACGATCATCAATAGCGATGTAGTCCAGGGTGAGACCTTCCTCCCTGGACAGATCTTCGTCTTCGGCGGCTTCGCACTGCGGGCCAATTCACTTGGCCGTCTGGAGCAGATCGAAAGCTACGCCCCTGGCCGTCAGGTCAGATTTGGAAGTTTAAACTGCACGGCTAACATCCGCGGGGACTTGATCTTCGACGGATTCAAGCCACTGCCGAGCGCGCCGCACTGTCTCGACGAGCATGATCTAGCTCTACCGTGGAACAGTGCCCTGGAGGCCGCACCCGCATCAGCTTCGACCCTTAATTCGGAGCCAACTGCGTCGATCGAGGATGGGCGGTTGGACGCCACCTCGGGGGCTGCGATCCCCACGGCGATTGAGCCGAACACCAGCCCCGTACTCTACGAGACTCATGACTCCAAGGAGCCGGACTCCTCTCCGGACTCCGAACCCTCCACGCCTCTGCCGATCAAATCCGATTGGGCACCGATCATGGAGTTTACTGCCGCGGACATCTTTCAGCACTCGCCTTTCAGCGATATCCTGAAGACACTGAAGTCTCTCTCTTTATCAGGAGGGCCCTGGCCGGACTACGGTCAGCAAGGTTGGGGTACGGACAATGAAGAAATTCAAAACCCACCCACCACCCACTTTGTAGCCAATGTCGTGACTTAACTGACATGCTCGACTTCGACTCTGAAGACATCGATGGTATGGACGCCGATGAAGGAGATGATGAAGAACCAGTGCCTACTAGGCCCTGGAAAGCCACCTCGTCATATGACATATACATGGTGGACAACCCGAAAGAAGGAGATGGCGATGGAACGGCGGAGGATGACCCCTCCAAGAAACAGCCTAAGCGTCGGCGTCAGCGGCGCCGCTCAAAATCCCGCCAAAACAAATACGGTGATTCCAGAACGGGAGATAATAATACTCCAGAAAGTGTCGAAGAAAACCCCCTCCAGCAAGATTTAGCACAGGAGGATGGAGAAACCAGCCCTCATGAGAGAGCGGCAGACAAAGAGGTCGAGGACAATAATTATATGCCTCCCTCTGAAGACGAGGCAAGCCTCGACGACGACGAATTCGTCATGCCAGAGGATCCCGTCGAGCAAGAGCGTTTTCAAGGCAGGCTTATGGCCACGGCAAAAAGCCTCAAGAAAAAACAACAACAGCTTAGAGCTGATCAAGATTTGCTAGTCGACAGATGGACTGAAGTCCTTGAGGCCGAAGAGCATAAACTCGAACGCCCCTCCAAGAGCTACCCAAAGCACAGGTTGCTACCCCGATTAGAGGAGGAAGCACTTGATGCGGCCGACCGGCCACCTCGTGGCCGTGACAGAGAGGCCTCTCGGCCCTCCACTCAAGCCGCACCCCGTACTAAGGCACGGGAATATGCACCGGACTTACGAGATATGTCAGAGGACAAGGCAAGGCAGACAAGATCGATCTACGGATCGCGGGGGCGCCCCACGGCTCGAGACGGTAACCGTCACGCCGGCCACAAATTCGGCAGGACCGAACACAGTAGACAAAGCTCATTGGATCTACGTCATGATATAGCCCAGTACAGAGGCGCCGTACACCCACTATGCTTCACAGACGAAATAATGGATCATCAAATCCCCGAAGGTTTCAAACCCGTAAACATCGAATCATATGATGGCACAACAGATCCTGCGGTATGGATCGAGGATTATCTCCTTCATATCCACATGGCCCGCGGCGATGATTTCCACGCCATCAAATACCTCCCACTCAAGCTTAAAGGACCAGCTCGGCATTGGCTTAACAACTTGCCAACAGGATCAATCAGTTGTTGGGAGGACCTAGAAGCCGCATTCCTCGACAATTTCTAGGGCACTTATGTGCGACCCCCAAATGCCGATGACCTAAGTCACGTAATTCAGCAGCCAGAGGAATCGGCCAGGCAATTCTGGACACGGTTCCGAACAAAGAAAAATCAAATAGTCGACTGTCCGGACGTTGAGGCCCTAGCAGCCTTCAAGCACAATATTCGTGACGAGTGGCTGGCCCGGCACCTTGGATAGGAGAAGCCGAAATCTATGGCAGCACTCACGACACTCATGACCCGCTTTTGCGCGGGAGAAGACAGCTGGCTTGCTCGTAGCAACAATATGACCAAGAACCCTGGTAATTCGGACACCAGGGACAATAGTGGCAGGTCGTGTCGCAACAAGCAGAAGCACCGTATTAACGGTGACAATGCTGAGGATACGACAATTAATGCCGGATTCAGAGGCTCTAAATCCGGTCAGCGGAAAAAGCCATTCAAAAGGAATCCTAGGGGCCCGTCCAGTTTGGACCGAATACTCGACCGCTTGTGCCAGATACATGGCACCCCCGAAAAGCCGGCCAATCACACCAACAGGGATTGTTGGGTGTTCAAGCAAGCAGGCAAGTTAAACGCCGAAAATGAAGACAAGGGGCTGCATAGCGATGATGACGAGGAGCCCCGGCCGCCGAACAATAGTGGACAGAAGGGTTTTCCCCCACAAGTGCGGATGGTGAACATGATATACGCCACCCACGTCCCCAAAAGGGAGCGGAAGCACGCGTTAAGGGACGTATATGCGGTAGAGCCAGTCGCCCCAAAGTTCAACCCATGGTCCTCCTGCCCGATCACCTTTGATCGAAGGGACCATCCCACTAGCATCCGTCATGGCGGATTCGCTGCATTGGTTCTAGACCCAATTATTGACGGATTTCATCTCACTAGAGTCCTTATGGACGGCGGCAGTAGCCTGAACCTGCTTTACCAGGATACAGTGCGGAAAATGGGCATAGATCCCTCGAGTATTAAGCCCACCAAAACGACCTTTAAAGGCGTAATACCAGGTGTAGAGGCCAACTGTACATGCTCAGTCACACTTGAAGTGGTCTTCGGATCTCCGGATAATTTCCGAAGCGAGGAGTTAATCTTCGACATAGTCCCGTTCCGCAGTGGCTATCACGCACTGCCCGGGCGAACCACATTCGCCAAGTTCAATGCGGTACCGCACTACGCACACCTTAAGCTCAAGATGCCAGGCCCTCGAGGAGTAATTATGGTCAATGGAAACACCGAACGCTCCCTCAGAACGGAGGAGCACATGGCGGCCCTTGCAGTGGAAGTACAAAGCAGCCTCTCCAGGCAGTTCTCCAGTCCGGCCACTAAATGGCCGGACACCGTCAAGCGCGCCCGGAGTAACCTACAACAAGACCGCCTGGCACGATCCGAGCAGGCGTAGCAATGCGGCCCCAACCCCAACCCTCGCAAAAAGGCGACGCCAGTACTTTGCGCACATAACTACGCTCTAGAGATACCATGGGTACAGGGGGAGGGACGCCATCACGGCACACCCAAAACACGGCTTAAACCATACCAGGGGCTGCCGATTTTTTAATTTTCTCTTACTTTCAGGACTCCATCCTTCGGAAGGCATGTTCGGCAGTTCAATT
The DNA here is from genome assembly GCF_018294505.1 of Triticum aestivum. NCBI lineage: Eukaryota > Viridiplantae > Streptophyta > Magnoliopsida > Poales > Poaceae > Triticum > Triticum aestivum. Next base: position 655,007,432 of record NC_057797.1, read on the forward strand.
ACCACACAAATGATGCAAGAACCAGGGAAGCAGACAAGCCACGCCGCATTAAGGAACTCCCAGGTGGTCTCTATCACGAGCAATATACCTGTTCCGCATACTATTCCGCAGCTTGCCACTGGAACGGACATGTTAACTAGTCCAACCTTTCACTTATCGCATTATTTGTATCGTTCTGCTTTGATCGTAGCACTTTTTTAATAAACAATGCATAGCTTTCGTATATTTTTGCATTACCTTTTTTCTTTATATATGTTCCTTAACGACATGTTGCACCCGTACACGTTGGTACGGCCAAAATACGCCAGGGGATTTAGTACCCCTCAATATGGTGTGAGAAGTCCGAACACTTTAACAAGTGCGGCACCCCGAACTTATAGCATTATATGCATCGGCTCCGAATCATGTCTTGGGTCAATAGTTGGGTTTGCCCGGCTCCTATGTTTTGGTGCCTTACGTTCCGCTATATCGGCTAAGGTAGCACTAGGAGAACCACTGCGATTGTGCCCCAGTTGAGCTGGGTCGAGCACCTCAGTGGAGAAAGCTAAAACTGACTGTCATGATGAAGCGAGAGCTGGTCGCTGTTCGAGAGGTTTTTCGAGTCCCTAAAGACTTATGCCGCTTAGGGCGAGGAGCCGGCTCTGTCTGGCCAAGGCGTGGATAGCGCCCCGAACTTGGTCTTCCGAATACCAGGGGCTTCGCCGAAATTTAAAATTATAGAATTCTATGGCTAAGTGAGAGTGTTCACGCATTATAGTCCGATTGCCTTGTTCGTTGGGCTGAGCGCCTCCCTCAAAGGACCCAAACATGGGAAAAGGAGCGCTCAGGTTTATCCCCGAACACCCCAGCACTAGCGGCACGGGGGCAGAAGCCGACGACTCGCCATCTCTCAGAATTGATAAACAGTCGTGCAGAAGGTAATATTTTAAATTCCAACAGCATTGCTTAGCACATATGAACAAGTTTTCAGTGCACAGGACAAAACGAGCAAGTTTCACTCAATTACATCCCTAGAACATTCATCTGCCACAAGGCAGGCACCCTTCAGAACATCCTTATAGTAATTCTCGGGCTTGCGATGCTCTTTCCCCGGCGGTGGCCCGTCCTTCACAAGCTTCTCAGCATCCAGCTTGCCCTAGTGCACCTTAGCACGGGCAAGGGCCCTACGGGCACCTTCAATGTAGACAGAGCGCTTGATGCCTTCGAGCCTTGGACAGGCCTCCACCAGCCGCCGCACTAGCCCGAAATAGCTCCCAGGCAGAGCCCCTCCAGGCCACAGCCGAACAATGAGGCCCTTCATGGACTGTTCGGCCGCCTTGTGGAGCTCGACCAGTTGCTTCAGTTGGTCGCTCAGGGGTACGGGGTGTCCGGCCTCAGCATACTGAGACCAGAACACCTTCTCTGTCGAGCTGCCCTCCTCGGCTCGATAGAATGCGGCGGCATCGGACACACCCCGGGGAAGATCTACGAACGCTCCTGGAGAGCTCCGGATTCGAGTAAGTAACAAGTAACTCACATTTATGTGTTTGCTTTGCATAAAGAATGCCTTACCCGCCGCTATCTTCTTCACCTCATCCAACTCCTGGAGGGTCTTATGGGATTCGGCCTTGGCAGACTTGGCATTTTCAAAAGCCACAGCGAGCTCGGACGCTCGCTTCTTTGAGTCAAGCTCCAAACTCTCATGTTTTTCCATGAGAGCCTGGAGCTCTTGCCGTACCTTGCCAACCTTGGCCTCATACTTCTCCCGCTCGGTGCGCTCCGAGGCCGCCCTCTTCTCGACCTCGACCAGCGCTTGCTTAAGGGTCGCCACTTCAGACGTGGCTCCTACAATAGCCACGATAATCCTGTCATTCTTTGCAATTGCACCTTTTTATATATATTTAAAAACAAGGTATTTCTTACCTTCATTGTCCTCAAGCTGCTTCTTAGCATGCCTGAGCTCTTGCTCGGACCACTCGAGGTTCTGCTTTAGCGTGTCCACTTCCGCAGTCAGTGCGGCGGACGCAGCAGGGAAGCCTGCATACGCATATTGACTCATTTTTGTTAGACTCCTGCGAATTTTATTTGATCCTCTATTCGGCTTTTCTTCCCAAACGCCAAACAAAGCATCAGGGGCTACTGTCTATGCGGTATTATTTACACATTCTTCACTTACCTCAAAGCCTGTTAAAAGGCTAGCACAAGCTTCAGTCAGTCTACTCTTGGCGGACTGAACCTTCTGGACCACCGCACTCATAATAGTGCGGTGCTCCTCGTCGATGGAGGCGCCTTGGGGCACCTCCAACATACTATCTGGCGCCTCCGGTTGGACGGGGGCCACCGGCATGGTGGGCTTGCTCCTCTTGGAAGGAGGTCCCCCGCCGGACTCTGGAACCTTTGAAGGTTCCGGAGCGGTGTCCGGCCTAGAGCCGAACTTGGAGCCCTAGGGGGTTTCATCCCCTTTACTCCTGGAGTCCGGGAGGTCGCCTTACGGCGCCTCCAGGACCACCTCCTCCCGGCTTGGAACCTGTTGGGACAACACTTTGGTGTCGTCCGTAGGGCGGGGGAGGAAGCCGTCGGAAGCGAGTTCACATCCGACGAGTCCAGTGAACCGCTCGACGACGCGTCGAGCCGGTCTTTGGGTGGGCTGCATAAACATATTCGACGTAAGGGAAAGTTGTGCAATAAACGAATACTATGAATTACTCTGGTATCCGGATACTTACGATTTTGCCAGGGGCTTGGACCTGGGCTGCCACTCCTCTCCGCCGTCGTCGGCATCGGTGGAGTAGTCCGGAGGAAGGGTTTTCCCCTTCTTTGACCCTCCGGCCTCCCTAGAGAGGGCGGCCTTCCTTTTCTTCTCTCCTCCCGCTGGAGGGGGAGAGGTCTCTTCTTCTTCCTCCTCGTCTTCACGGGAGGAATGCGCCTCGGAACCGTCGGATGATGCATCCGACACCTCCTGGCGCCGGGCACTCTTTCGAGTCCCCGTGGCCTTTTTCGCGGCCTTCTTCTCCGGCACCACATAGGGTGCCGGAACCAGCAGCTTCGCCAAGCGAGCGTCCGCTGGGCCTTCGGGCAAAGGAGCCGGACAGTTGATCTGTCCGGATGTCACCTGCCAGTCTTGTTAAAGGTAAGGGAGCTTAGATCCCGCATGGAGTCAAACTATGAAAAACGGATACCCTATAAAAGGAAAAACCGGCTTACCGCATGAGCGTGACGCTGCGTGCTGAATCCGCGATCCTCGGTAGCGGATGCGGGGGCCTCGGCGCCCTTGAAAAGCACCTTCTAGGCATCTTCGTACATCGTGTCGAAGAGCCTGCTCAGAGTTTGGTGCCGCACCGGGTCGAACTCCCACAGGTTGAAAGCCCGTTGTTGACATGAGAGGATCAGGCGGATAAGCATAAACTGGACTACGTTGACAAGTTTGAGCTTCTTGTCCACCAGGGTTTGGATGCATGTTTGGAGTCCGGTCAGCTCTCCTTTTTGACCCCATGACAGGCCCGTCTCCTTCCAGGAGGTGAGCCGCGTAGGGGGTCTAGATCGAAACACGGGGGCTGCGACCCATTCGTGGTCGCGCGGCTCGGTGATGTAAAACCACCCTGATTGCCACCCCTTTAGGGTCTCCACAAAGGAGCCCTCGAGCCATAGGACGTTGGCCATCTTGCCCACCATGGCGCCTCCGCACTCCGCCTGGTTGCCGCGCACCACCTTCGGCTTGACATTGAAAGTCTTGAGCCATAGGCCAAAATGGGGGCGGATGCGGAGGAAAGCCTCGCACATGATGATAAACGCCAAGATGTTGAGGACAAAGTTCGGGGCCAGATCGTGGAAATCCAGGCCGTAGTAGAACATGAGCCCCCGGACAAATGGGTGGAGAGGGAAGCCCAGTCCGCGGAGGAAATTAGGGAGGAACACCATCCTCTCATGGGGCCTAGGGGTGGGGATGAGCTGCCCCTTTTCGGGAAGCCGGTACGCGATGTCGTTAGACAGGTATCCGGCCTTCCTCAGCTTTTTGATGTTTCCCTCCGTGACGGAGGAGACCATCCACTTGCCTCCCGCTCCGGACATGGCTGGAGAAGGTTGAGGTGGGGAGTGCAGATTTGGGCGCTGGAGCTCGAGTGCGCAAGAATGGATAGGCGAAGGAGGAAGAAGGCGTAGGTGAAGAGGTGGATCCTTATCCCCTTATATGGGCGGACGCAACTACATGTCCCCACCAGCCTGGTAAAACTCGCTTATCTCCAAGCTCCGTAATCAATGGCGCGGTTGGGTTACCCACGCCCGTATTGATGAGAATCCCGGGATAAGGGGACACGATCTCTGCTTTAACAAGACGTGCCAAGGAAACCGCCTCGCATAACGCGCTGAGGTGGGATAATGAAATGGCTCGGATAAAGGCTTGGTCGTGGTGTGTCACGCTACGGAATACGTCAGCAGAATAAATTGGTGTTAATATTATTCTCTCTATGGCAATATGTGGAAACTTATTTTGCAGAGCCGGACACTATCTTTGTGTTCAAAATCTTCTATGAAGTACTTGGAGGAGGAACCCGCCTTGCAATGCCGAAGACAATCTGCGCACCGGAGTCGTCGTCATTGAAGCCTGGTTCAGGGGCTACTGAGGGAGTCCTGGATTAGGGGGTGTTCGGATAGCCCGACTATACCTTCAGCCGGACTCCTGGACTACGAAGATACAAGATTGAAGACTTCATCCCGTGTCCGGAAGGGACTTTCCTTTGCGTGGAAGGCAAGCTTGGCAATGCGGATATGTAGATCTCCTACCATTGTAACCTACTTTGTGTAACCCTAACCCTCTCCGGTGTCTATATAAACCGGAGGGTTTTAGTCCGTAGGACAACATACACAACAACAATCATACCATAGGCTAGCTTCTAGGGTTTAGCCTCTCCAATCTCGTGGTAGATCTACTCTTGTACTACCCACATCATCAATATTAATCAAGCAGGACGTAGGGTTTTACCTCCATCGAGAGGGCCCGAACCTAGGGAAAACTTCATGTCCCTTGCCTCCTGTTACCATCCGGCCTAGACGCACAGTTCGGGACCCCCTACCCGAGATCTGCCAGTTTTGACACCGACAATGCCCATCTGGATCGGTTGTGGAGTTCGGAGGATGTGTATATGGATTTGGCGGCGAGCACTGCCGATGCGGCCAAGTACTTCCAGGGTCAGACGGACCGTGAAGTAGACCAGCTGTTTTGGAGACAATTCCATTCTCCCGAGCGTCCGCTTTCATTGACTGACCAATTAGCCGAATGGGCTGAACTAAATAGGTTGTGCGGACTCTCCATGAGGTCTGTTGTGGATCAGCTATGGCCGGAAAGGTCAAAACCGAACAGCTATTTCAGCTTGGTGCAGCAGTTCCTTAACGTGGTGCCGCGCATTAATGTGATGAAGAGGTCGGCGTGCATAGAGGGCGCACGGATGGCCTTTGCCCGTGTTAAAGCATACTGGGCGGAGATGGATGCTACCACTATTGTAGCGCGGGATTCGGCCATAGGTCGAAGGGCTGCTGAGGGAGTCCTGGACTAGGGGGTGTTCGGATAGCCGAACTATACCTTCAAGCTAGACTCCTGGACTATGAAGATACAACATTGAAGACTCCGTCCCGTGTCCGGATTGGACTTTCCTTGGCGTGGAAGGCAAGCTTGGCGATACGGATGTTCAGATCTCCTACCATTGTAACCGACTCTATGTAACCCTAAACCTATCTAGTGTCTATATAAACCGGAGGGTTTTAGTCCGTAGGACAACATACACATCAACAATCATACCATAGGCTAGCTTCTAGGGTTTAGCCTCTCTGATCTCGTGGTAGATCAACTCTTGTAATACCCATACCATCAATATTAATCAAGCAGGACGTAGGGTTTTACCTCCATCGAGAGGGCCCGAACCTGGGTAAAACTTCGTGTCCCCTGCCTCCTGTTACCATCCGGCCTAGACGCACAGTTCGGGACCCCCTACCCAAGATCCGCCGGTTTTGACACCGACATTGGTGCTTTCATTGAGAGTTGCTCTGTGCCATCGCCGTCAGGCCCGATGGCTCCTAATATCATCAATGGCGATGCGGTCCAGGGTGAGACCTTCCTCCCCGGACAGATCTTCGTCTTTGGCGGCTTTGCACTGCGGGCCGATTCACTTGGCCATCTAAAGCAGATCGAAAGCTATGCCCCTGGCCGTCAGGTGAGATTTGGAAGTTTAAACTACACAGTTGACATCCGCGGGGACTTGATCTTCGACGGATTCGAACCACTGCCGAGTGCGCCGCACTGTCTCGACGGGCATGATCTAGCTCTGCCGCCGAACAGTGCCCTGGAGGCCGCACCTACATCGGCTCCGGCCCCTGGTTCAGAGCCGACTGCGCCGATCGAGGATGGGCGGTTGGACGCCGCCTCGGGGGCTGCGATCCCAATGGCGGTTGAGCCGAACACCAGCCCCGCACTCTGCAAGACTCGTGACTCCATGGAGTCGGATTCTTCTCCGGACTCCGAACCCTCCACGCCCCTGCCGAGCGAATCCGATTGGGCGCCGATCATGGAGTTCACGGCCGCGGATGTCTTTCAGCACTCGCCTTTCGGCGATATCCTGAAATCACTGAAGTCTCTCTCTTTGTCGGGAGAGCCCTGGCCGGACTACGGTCAGCGAGGTTGGGGCACGGACGATGAAGAAATTCAAAACCCACCCACCACCCACTTTGTAGCCACTGTCGACAACTTAACCGACACGCTCGACTTCGACTCCGAAGACATCGACGGTATGGACGCCAATGAAGGAGATGATGAAGAACCAGCGCCTACTAGGCCCTGGAAAGCCACCTCGTCATATGACATATACATGGTGGACACCCCAAAAGAGGGAGAGGGCGATGGAACAGCAGAGGATGACCCCTCCAAGAAACAGCAAAAGTGTCAGCGTCAACGGCGCTGCTCAAAATCCCGCCAACACAAAAAGGGCGATTCCAGCACGGGAGATAATAATACCCCGGAAAGCGCCGAAGGAAATCCCCCGAGCAAGATTTAGCACATGAGGATGGAGAAACCAGCCCTCATGAGAGAGCGGCCGAGAGAGAGCTCGAGGACGATAATTGTATGCCTCCCTCCGAAGACGAGGCAAGCCTCGACGACGACGAATTCGCCGTGTCGGAGGATCCCGTCAAACAAGAGCGTTTTCAACGCAGGCTTATGGCCACGGCAAGAAGCCTCAAGAAAAAACAGCAGTAGCTTAAAGCTGATCAAGATCGGCTAGTCGATAGATGGACTGAAGTCCTCGCGGCCGAAGAGCATAAACCCAAACGCCCCTCCAAGTGCTACCCGAAGCGCAGGTTGCTACCCCGATTAGAGGAGGAAGCACTCGACGCGGCCGATAGGCCACCTCATGGCCGCGACAGAGAGGCCTCATGGCCCTCCACCCAAGCCGCACCCTGTACCAAGGCACGGGAATATGCGCGGGACTTACGAGACATGTTGGAGGACAAGGCAAGGCAAACAAGATCGATCTACGGACCGTGTAGGCGCCCCACGGCTCGAGACGATAATCGTCACGCCGGCCACAAATTTGGCAGGGCCAAACATAGTAGACATAGCTCATTGGAGCTACGTCATGATATCGCCCAGTACAGAGGCGCCGCACACCCATTGTGCTTCACAGACGAAATAATGGATCACCAAATCCCCGAGGGTTTCAAACCCATAAACATGGAATCATATTACGGCTCGACAAATCCCGCGGTATGGATCGAGGATTATCTCCTTCATATCCATATGGCCCGCGGTGATGATTTCCACGCCAGCAAATACCTCCCACTCAAGCTTAAAGGACCAGCCCGGTAGTGGCTTAACAGCCTGCCAACAGGGTTAATCAGCTGTTGGGAGGACCTGGAAGCCGCATTCCTTGACAATTTCCAGGGAACCTATGTGCGACCTCCAGACGCTGACGACCTAAGCCACGTAATTCAGCAGCCAGACGAATCGTCCAGGCAATTCTGAACACGGTTCCTAACAAAGAAAAATCAAATACTCGACTATCCGGATGCAGAGGCCTTAGCAGCCTTCAAGCATAATATCCGTGACGAGTGGCTTACCCGGCACCTAGGACAGGAGAAGCCGAAATCTATGGCAGCACTCATGGCACTCATGACCCGCGTTTGCGCGCGAGAGGACATCTGGCTTGCTCGTAGCAACAATATGACCAAGAACCCTGGTAGTTCGGACATCAGGGACGTTAGTGGCAGGTCGCATCGCAACCAACAGAAGCGCCGCATCAATGGCGACAATGCTAAGGATGCGGCAGTTAATGCCGGATTGAGAGGCTCTAAATCCGGTCAGCGGAAAAAATCATTCAAAAGGAATCCTAGGGGCCCGTCCAGCTTGGACCGAATACTCGACCGCTTGTGCCAAATACACGACACCCCCGAAAAGCTAGCCAATCACACCAACAGGGATTGCTGGGTGTTCAAGTAGGCAGGCAAATTAAGCGCTGACAATGAAGACAAGGGGTTGCATAGCAATGACGAGGAGGAGCCCCGTCCGCCAAACAACAATGGATAGAAGGGTTTTCCCCCACAAGTGCGGACGGTGAACATGATATACGCCACCCACGTCCCCAAAAGGGAGCGGAAGCGCGCGTTAAGGGACGTATACGCGGTAGAGCCAATCGCCCCAAAGTTCAACCCATGGTCCTCCTGCCCGATCACCTTTGGTCGAAGCGACCACCCCACTAGCATCCGTCATGGCGGATTCGCCGCGTTGGTTCTCGACCCAATTATTGACGGATTTTATCTCACTAGAGTCCTTATGGACGGTGGCAGTAGCCTGAACCTGCTTTACCAGGATACAATGCGGAAAATGGGCATAGATCCCTCAAGGATTAAGCCCACCAAAACGACCATTAAAGGTGTAATACCAGGTGTAGAGGCCAACTGCACAGGCTCAGTCACACTTGAAGTGGTCTTCGGATCTCCGGATAATTTCTGAAGCGAGGAGTTAATCTTCGACATAGTCCCGTTCCATAGTGGCTACCATGCACTGCTCGGGCGAACCGCATTTGCCAAGTTCAATGAGGTCCTGCACTATGCATACCTTAAGCTCAAGATGCCAGGCCCTCGAGGAGTAATTACGGTCAATGGAAACACCGAACGCTCCCTCCGAACGGAGGAGCACACAGCGGCCCTTGCAGCGGAAGTACAAAGCAGCCTCTCCAGGCAGTTCTCCAGTCGGACCATTAAACGTCCGGACACAGTCAAGCGCGCCCGGAGTAACCTACAACAAGACCGCCTGGCACGTTCTGAGCAGGCGTAGCAATGCGGGCCCCAACCCCAACCCCCGCAAAAAGGCGACGACAGTACTTCACGTGCATAACTACGCCCTAGAAATACCATGGGCATAGGGAGGAGCAACCATCACGGCACGCCCAAAACACGGCTTAAACCGGACCAGGGGCTGCCGACCTTTTTTTTACTTTACTTTTCTCTTACTTCCAGGGCTCTACTCTTCGGAAGGCTCGTTCGGCAGTTCAATTGCCGCATAAACAACGCAAGGACCAGGGAAGCAGACAAGCCATGCCACATTATGGAAATCCCAGGTGGTCTCTATCACAAGCAGTATACCTGTTTTGCATACTATCCCGCAGCTCGCCCTGAAGCAGACATGTTAATGTCAACTTTTCATTTATCGCATCACTTGTATCGTTCTGCTTTGATCGCAGCTATTCAGTGATCAATGCGTAGCTTTTGTCCATTTTTTGCATTACCCCTTTTTTTAATATATATATATATATATATATATATATATATATGTTCCTTAATGACATGTCGCACCTATACACTTTGGTACGGCCGCATCGGCTCCGAATCATGTCTTGGGTCAATAGTTGGGTTTGCCCGGCTCCTATGTTTTGGTGCCTTACGTTCCGCTATATCGGCTAAGGTAGCACTAGGAGAACCACTGCGATTGTGCCCCAGTTGAGCTGGGCCGAGCACTTAGTGGAGAAAGCTAAAACTGACTGTCATGATGAGCGAGAAGCTGGTCGTTGTTCGAGAGGTTTTTTCGAGTCCCTAAAGAATTATGCCGCTTCGGGCGAGGAGCCGGCTCTGTCCGGCCAAAGGCGTGGATTAGCGCCTAGAAATCGGTCTTCCGAATACTAGGGCTTCGCCGAAATTTAAAATTATAGAATTCTATGGCTAAGTTGAGAGTGTTCACGCATTATAGTCCGATTGCCTCGTTCGTTGGGGCTGAGCGCCTCCCTCGAAGGACCCAAATATGGGAAAAGAGCGCCCAGGTTTATCGCCGAACACCCCCAGCATAGCGGCATGGGGGCAGAAGCCGACGACTCGCCATCTCTCAGTATTTGATAAATAGCCGCACAGAAGGTAATATTTTAAATTCAAGCAGCATTGCTTAGTGCATAATTGAACAAGTTTTCAGCGCACAGGATAACACGAGCGGGTTTTACTACTCAAAAAATACATCCTTGGTACATTCATCCGCAACAAGACGGGCACCCTTCAGAACATCCTTATAATATTCTTGGGCTTGCGGATGCTCTTTTCCCTGGAGGTGGCCCGTCCTTCACAAGCTTCTCCGCATCCAGCTTACCCCAGTGCACCTTAGCACGGGCAAACGCCCTACGGGCACCTTCAATGCAGAGGGAGCGCTTGATGTCTTCAAACCTCGGACAGGCCTCCACCAGCAGTCCCACCAGCCCAAAATAGCTCCCAGGCGGAGCCTCTTCAGGCCACAGCCGAACTAGGAGGCCTTTCATGACTTGTTCAGCCGCCTTGTAGAGCTCGATCAGTTGCTTCAGCTGGTCGCTCAGGGGCACGGGGTGTCCGGCCTCAGCATACTGAGACTAGAACACCTTCTCCATCGAGCTGCCCTCCTCAGCTCAATAGAATGCGGCGGCATCAGATACACTCCGGGGAAGATCTGCGAACGCTCCTGGAGAGCTCCGGATTCGGGTAAGTCACAGGTAACTCACGTTTATGTGTTTGCTTATCATAAAGAATGCCTTACCCACTGCAATCTTCTTCACCTCATCCAACTCCTGGAGGGTCTTCTGGGACTCGGCCTTGGCAAACTTGGCATTTTCTATAGCTGCCGCGAGCTCGGACGCTCGCGTCTTTGAGTCAAGCTCCAAACTCTCATGTTTCTTCATGAGAACTTGGAGCTCTTCCCGCACCTTGCCAACCTCAGCCTCATACCTCTCCCGCTCGGTGCGCTCCACGGCCGCACTCTTCTCGGCCTCAAGCAGTGCTTGCTTAAGGGTCGCCACCTCAGACGTGGCCCCTGCAATAGCCATGTCAATCCTGTCATTTTTTGCAATTGCACCTTTTTTATATACATATTCAAACAGGGTATTTCTTACCTTCCTTCTCCTCGAGCTGCTTCTTGGCACGCCCGAGCTCTTGCTCGGCCTTCTCGAGACTCTGCTTCAGCACGTCCACTTCCGCAGTCAGTGTGGCGGATGCTAGTAGAGAAGCCTGCATATGCATATTGACTCCTTTTGTTAGACTCCTGCGAATTCTTTGATCCTCTATTCGGCTTTTCTTCCCGAACACCCAACAGAGCATCAGGGGCTACTGTCTATGTGGTAACATTATTTGAACATTCTTTACTTACCTCAAAGCCTGTTAAAAGGCTTGTACGAGCTTCAGTCAGTCCACTTTTGGCGGACTGAACCTTCTGGATCACCGCACTCATAATAGTGCGGTGCCCCTCGTCGATGGAGGCACCTTGGAGCGCCTCCAACATATTGTCCGGCACCTCCGGTTGGGCGGAGGTCACCGGCACGGTAGGCTTCTTCCTCTTGGAAGGAGGTCGCCCGCCGGACTCTGGAACCCTTGAAGATTCCGGAGCTGTGTCCGGCCTTAAGCCGGACTTGGAGCCCTAGAGGGTTTCATCCCCTTTATTCCTGGAGTCCGGGAGGTCGCCTTGCGGCGCCCCCAGGACCACCTCCTCCCGGCTTGGACCTGTTGGGACAACACTTCGGTGTCGTCCGCAAGGCGGGGGGATGAAGCCGTCGGAAGCGAGTTCACCTCCGACAAGTCCAGCGAGCCGCTCGACGATGCGTCAAGCCGGTCTTTGGGTGGGCTGCACAAACATATTTGACATAAGGAAAAGCTGTGCCAAAAACAAATACTATGAATTACCCCAGTATCCGGACACTTATGATTTCGCCAGGGGCTTGGCCCTGGGCTGCCACTCCTCTTCGTCGTCGGCGGCGTAGATGGAGCAGTCTGTAGGAAGGGTTTTCCCCTTCTTGGACCCTCCGGCCTCCTCGAGGAGGGCGGCCTTCCTTTTCTTCTCTCCTCCCCTGGAGGGGGAGAGGTCTCTTCTTCTTCCTCCTCATCTTCACGAGAGGAAGGCGCTTCGGGACTGTTGGATGATGAATCCGACACCTCCTGACGCCGGGCACTTTTTTGAGTCCCCGTGGCCCTTTTCGTGGCCTTCTTCTCCGGCACCACATAGGGTGCCGGAACCAGCAGCTTTGCCAAGCGAGTGTCCGCTGGTCCTTCGGGCAGAGGAGCCGGACAGTTGATCTGTCCGGACGTCGCCACCCAATCCTATCAAAGATAAGGGAACTCAGATCCCGCATAGAGTCAAACCATGAAAAACTGATACCCTATAAAAAGACAAAAATGGTTTACCGCATGAGCGTGATGCTGAGTACTGAATCCGCGATCCTCGGCGGCGGATGCGGGAGCCTCGGCGCCTTTGAAAAGCATCCTCCAGGCATCTTCGTACATCGTGTCGAAGAGCCTGTTTAGTGTTTGATGTTGCGCCGGGTCGAACTCCCATAGGTTGAAGGCCCCTCGTTGACGCGGGAGGATCAGGCGGACGAGCATAACATGGACTACGTTGACAAGCGTGAGCTTCTTGTCCACCAGGGTTTGGATGCATGTTTGGAGTCCGGTCAGCTCACCTTTTTTACCCCATGACAGGCCGGTCTCCTTCCAGGAGGTGAGCCGCGTAGGGGGTCCGGACCGAAACTCGGGGGCTGCGACCCATTCGGGGTCGCATGGCTCGGTGATGTAAAACCATCCCGATTGCCACCCCTTCAGGGTCTCCACAAAGGAGCCCTCGAGCCACAGGACGTTGGCCATCTTGCCAACCATGGCACCGCCGCACTCCGCCTGGCTGCCGCGCACCACCTTTGGCTTGACGTTGAAGGTCTTTAGCCATAAGCCGAAATGAGGGCGGATGCGGAGGAAAGCCTCGCACACGATGATAAACGCCGAGATGTTGAGGACGAAGTTCGGGGCCAGATCGTGGAAATCCAGGCCGTAGTAGAACATGAGCCCCCGGACAAATGGATGCAGAGGGAAGCCCAGTCCGCGGAGGAAATGGGGGAGAAATACCACCCTCTCATGGGGCCTAGGAGTGGCGATGAGCTGCCCCTTCTCAGGAAGTCGGTGCGTGATGTCGCTGGCCAGATATCCAGCCTTCCTCAACTTTTTGATGTGTCCCTCCATGACAGAGGAGACCATCCACTTGCCTCCCGCTCCGGACATGACTGGAGAGGGTTCAGGTGGTAGTGCGGACTTGGGCGCTGGAGCTCGAGTGCGCAAGAATGGATAGGCAAAGGAGGAAGAAGGCGTGGGTAAAAAGGTGGATCCTTATCCCCTTATATGGGTGGACGCGATTATGAGTCCCCACCAGCCTGGTAAAACTTGCTTATCTCCAAGCGTCATAATCAAAGGCGCGGTTGGGTTACCCACGCTCGTATTGATGAGAATCCCGAAATGAGGGGACACGATCTCTACTTTAACAAGACGTGCCAAGGAAACCGCCTCGCATAACGCGCTAAGGTGGGATAATGAAACGATTGGGATAAAGGCTTGGCCGTGGCGTGTCGCACCACGGAATACATCAGCAGATTAGATTTGTGTTAATATTATTATTCTCTCTATGGCAATATGTGGAAACTTATTTTGCAGAGCCGGACACTATCTTTGTGTTCAAGATCTTCTATGAAGTATTTGGAGGAGGAACCCGCCTTGCAATGTCGAAGACAATTTGCGCGCCAGACTCGTCGTCATTGAAGCCTGGTTCAGGGGCTACTGAGGGGGTCCTGGATTAGGGGGTGTTCGGATAGCCGAACTGAAGGAAATATGCCCTAGAGGCAATAATAATGTTATTATTTTATTTCCTTATATCATTATAAATGTTTATTATTCATGCTAGAATTGTATTATCCGGAAACATAATACTTGTGTGAATACATAGACAAACCAAACGTCACTAGTATGCCTCTACTTGACTAGCTCATTAATCAAAGATGGTTATGTTTCCTAACCATAAACATGTGTTGTCATTTGATTAACGGGATCACATTATTAGGAGAATGATGTGATTGACATGACCCATTCCATTAGCTTAGCACCCGATCGTTTAGTATGTTGCTATTGCTTTCTTCATGACTTATACATGTTCCTATGACTATGAGATTATGCAACTCCCATTTGCCGGAGGAACACTTTGTGTGCTACCAAACGTCACAACGTAACTGGGTGATTATAAAGGAGCTCTACAGGTGTCTCCAAAGGTACATGTTGGGTTGGCGTATTTCGAGATTAGGATTTGTCACTCCGATTGTCGGAGAGGTATCTCTGGGCCCTCTCGGTAATGCACATCATATAAGCCTTGCAAGCATTTCAACTAATGAGTTAGTTGCGAGATGATGTATTACAAAACGAGTAAAGAGACTTGTCGGTAACAAGATTGAACTAGGTATTGAGATACCGACGATCGAATCTCGGGCAAGTAAAATACCGATGACAAAGGGAACAACGTATGTTGTTATGCGGTCTGACCGATAAAGATCTTCCTAGAATATGTAGGAGCCAATATGAGCATCCAGGTTCTGCTATTGGTTATTGACCGGAGACGTGTCTCGGTCATGTCTACATTGTTCACGAACCCGTAGGGTCCGCACGCTTAAGGTTTCGGTGATAGTTATACTATGAGTTTATGAGTTTTGATGTACCGAAGTTAGTTCAGAGTCCCGGATGTGATCACGGACATAACAAGGAGTCTCGAAATGGTCAAGACATAAAGATTGATATATTAGACGGCTATATTCGGACACCGGAAGTGTTTCGGGTGATTTCGGAGAAAACCGAAGAGCCGGAGGGTTACCGGAACCCTACCGGGAGAAGTAATGGGCCATATGGGCCTTAGTGCAGAGAGAGAGGGGCAGCCAGGGTGGGCCGCGCGCCTCCTCCCCCCTGGTCCGAATTGGACTAGGAGAGGGGGGGCGGCGGCCCCCTTTCCTTCTCCCTCCCCACTTCCTTCCCCCTCCTAGTAGGAGTCCTACTCCTACTAGGAGGAGGACTCCTCCTGGCGCGCCAATAGGGGCCGGCTGGCCTCCTCCCCTTGCTCCTTTATATACGGGGGCAGGGGGCACCCCTAGACACACAAGTTGATCCACGTGATCATATTCTTAGCCGTGTGCGGTGCCCCCTTCCACCATAATCCTCGATAATATTGTAGCGGTGCTTAGGCGAAGCCCTGCGACGGTAGTACATCAAGATCGTCACCACGCCGTCGTGCTGACGGAACTCTACCCCCACACTTTGTTGGATCGGAGTCCGAGGATCGTCATCGAGCTGAACATGTGCTAAAACTTGGAGGTGTCGTAGTTTCGGTGCTTGATCGGTCGGGCCGTGAAGACGTACGACTACATCAACCGTGTTGTGCTAACGCTTCCGCTGTCGGTCTACAAGGGTACGTAGATCACACTCTCCCCTCTCATTGCTATGCATCACCATGATCTTGCGTGTGCGTAGGAAAATTTTTAAATTACTACGTTCCCCAACACGAACTATACCTTCAAGCCGGACTCCTGGACTATGAAGATACAAGGTTGAAGACTCCTTCCCGTGTCTGGAAGGGACTTTCCTTGGCGTGGAAGGCAAGCTTGGCGATACGGATGTTCAGATCTCCTACCATTGTAACCGACTCTATGTAACCCTAACCCTATCCGGTGTCTATATAAACCGGAGGGTTTTAGTCCGTAGGACAACATACACATCAACAATCATACCATAGGCTAGCTACTAGGGTTTAGCCTCTCTGATCTCGTGGTAGATCAACTCTTGTAATACCCATACCATCAATATTAATCAAGCAGGACGTAGGGTTTTACCTCCATCGAGAGGGCCCGAACCTGGGTAAAACTTCGTGTCCCCTGCCTCCTGTTACCATCCGGCCTAGACGCACAGTTCGGGACCCCCTACCCGAGATCCGCCGGTTTTGACACCGACAGCTGCTGAGCACTACTTTGAAGAAGTTCTTGAGGGTGCTCGTTTGATAGAGACCCAGTGCTCAAAAAATATTATGTTTGAGTGATATGTAATCTCATTGTAAGCAAAATGCTTTTATAAATTTTTATAAGGCTATTTTTATACTTTTGCCTGAAAGTAATATGATGCCTCCTGGGCGGCCGTTTATGTATACATGTGTATAACCTGAAAGATTGCAGCCGTAGGCTTCAACCCTCGCGCATATAATGCGGAGGTGCTCGCAAAAACATGCGTTCACACTTAACCCAACATCTTGGTCCTATTAAGGAGGTGATAGCGGAGCGAGCGGGGCAACCGGACTATAATGATTTAGCACTTTCACTTAGCCATAGGAGTTTGATAGTGGGGCTACTAAATAGCCCCTGGTGGCTCCGCACTCTCCCGATCCCGGGGTGCGTACATGCCTGGCCGGAAAACAGCCCTTCGTTAAGGCGGAGGAATTCTAACATTCCAACAGGTCATCGAGTGGTTGACCAGTCTCACGCTATATCATGACAATCACTTTTCGGCTTTCTCTACTGAGGTGCTCGTCCGGATGAACCAGGGCACAATCGCAGTAGTTCTCCTGGTGCTACCTTAGCCGGTAAAGCGTAACGTAAGGCACCAAAACACAGGAGCCGGGCAAACCCAACATTTGACCAAAGATAATGATTCGGAGCTGATGCATATAAGGCCAAACTCGCGACGCCGAACACTCCCTAAGGTATTCGGTCTTAGTGGTATAAACCGGGCCTAAATAATGGCCTTTGTAAGAAGCCCCTTGTGTCCAGGTACGTGCATTGTTCTGGCGTGGCCACATGCCAAGACGTCAGCATCCTTCTCAACGGTGGATATGTACAACAAGAGACAGTAAAAAAGGTTTACGCAGGGTCTTAATCTAAAAGGAATCCTTGGAGCGGGTCCCTGCTGCACGTCTGCGCCTGTGTCTCCGTTGTGCCGTATCCTGGACGGGTGTAGCGCGATGATTGTTTGTAAAAGAGAGGAATTTAGGTGAAAATAAACCATGTATAATTCAAGATGAGAAGAAATTGCCACTTGTCTGCGCGCGTTGAGCCCCATGTATTGACAGATAGGGGTGTGACCATTTATTCGGTATAAGTAGCGGCGCTGGACTCGATTAGTTGTGTCTGAGGTCTTGACGACCTATTGGATGCTTTCGCTGGTCCGGGCGCCTTTAGTGTGCGGCTGCCAAGGCAGCCTCACTCTCTTCGGCGCGCAGAGATCACTTGATATTTCCGTGCACTGAAATGATGCCCGTGGACCGGGCATCTTGAGTGTGAAGGAGGCATAGTGTGGTATTGCATTAAAGCAAGCGAAAGCTTCGCGTCCGAGCAGTGCTTGATAGCCACTTTGAAACGAAGCGATGTGGAAGGTTAAATGCTCGCGACGGAAGTTATCGGGGGAGCCGAATATAACCTGTAGTAGGAGGGAGCCCGTACAACGAGCCCCTGGGCCTGGCGTTATTCCTTTAAAGGTAGTATTGCTATGGCGAATTCGTGTTGGGTCTAACCCCATCCCGCGGATTGTATCCTGATATATTAGGTTTAGGCTACTGCCGCCGTCCATCAAGACTCGTGTGAAGTGATATCCGCCAATTACTGGGTCTAGCACCAGGGCAGCCCATCCTGCATGTCGGATACTTGCTGAGTAATCGCGATGGTCGAAAGTGATCGGTTGAGACGACCAGTGGCAGGACTTCGCGGTGACAGGAACTTGGGTATATTTTCCTAGGAGTGCCGTGTTGTTTTTTCCCTTGATCATGTGTAACACGTTTACTATTTTGACTTCTGGTGGAAATTTCTTTTGTTCCCCCGTGTCTTGCTTGGGAGGCTCGTTCTCGTCTTCACTTGGTGTATCCTCCCCCTTGTGTACGGCGTTGAGCTTGCCGGACTGCTTGAAGACCCAACATTCTCTGTGGGTATGATTAACAGGTTTACCAGGGGTACTATGGATCTGACATACTTGGTCCAGAATTTTGTTGAGGCTGGACAGTTCATCCCTAATGCCTTTGGGGGCGGCTTTTGACCTGGCCGAGAGCTTTTGAATCCGGCATTTACTGTCGTGCCCTTCATGTTGTCTTCTTTATTCCGGCGTTTGTTATTGTTGTTGCGCCGTGATTTCCCGTTTCCATCTCTAACTTCAGATGTACTGGGGTCGCTGGTGCTGCATCTGGCTAGCTAGCTGTCCTCACCCGCGCAAAAGCGGGTCATGTGGTTTGTTAATGCGGCCATTGTTCTTGGCTTATTTTGGCCGAGGTGTCTGGCGAGCCATTCGTCACGGACGCTATGCTTGAAAGCTGCCAAGGCTTCAGCATCCGGACAGTTGACAATCTGGTTCTTTTTAGTAAGAAACCTGTTCCAAAGCTTTCGGGATGACTCTCCGGGCTGTTGAGTTATATGACTCAAATCGTCCGCATCCGGAGGTCGGACGTAAGTCCCTTGAAAATTTTCCCGAAAGGCGTCTTCGAGCTCTTCCCAACTTCTAATGGAGCTTTCGGGGAGGCCTTTGAGCCATTGACGAGTTGGCCCTTTGAGCTTGAGGGGTAAGTACTTGATGGCGTGGAGATCATCTCCTCGAGCCATATGGATATGAAGGATGTAGTCCTCAATCCAGACCCCAGGGTCTGTTGTTCCGTCGTATGCCTCTATGTTTACGGGCTTGAATCCCTCTGGAAATTCATGGTCCAGCACCTCATCGGTGAAACATAGGGGGTGTGCGGCACCCCTGTAGCTGGGTGTACCGCGTTGTTCGGATGTTTGTTGTGTTGCATTGTATGTTGGGGCGCGCTTGTGTGGTCCATAGATGGATCTTGTTGCACCGTCCTTTGGGTGCGAGCCCTCGCGTGGGTCGTGTGTTGTATTGTGAGCGGCGTTGTATGCCGCTCTGTGTTGGTAGAGGGGTCGTCTATCCGACCAGGTGGCTGCTTTGACATTTTCTTGTGGGGGGTCTGAGGCCTCCTCATCGAATTCGGGTAGCAGCTTCCGCTTTGGGTAGCTCTTGGAGGGGCGATTGTCGCCGTATCTTGCTGTTGTGTTGAGTATTTTACAACATCTGATTTGGAGTGTGTCTTGCGCGGCCTTGAGCCTTTGCTTCTTCTTTTTAAGACTCCTCGCGGTGGCAACAAGCCTTTTACGGGCATTCTGCTGCTCCGGGTGCCTGTCCGGCGTTATGTCATCCGGACCATTATCCTTGATAGAATTTGTTTGTTCGGTTTGATTATCCGGATTGCCGTTGTCCGGCAGCGGTTCGCCCTGCTCCAGCGCTGGGTCGGTGTGATCTCTATTTCTGTCGAGGCGGGATTTGGGGCAGCGCTTGCATCGCCGCTTTGACTGCTTGTCGAGGGAACAAGCCTTCGGTGCGTCCTTCCGCTCCTCGTCGTCATCTTTTGGTGCGTCCACCATGTATACGTCATATGATGAGGTGGCATTCCAGGGCCCAATAGGCGCTGGTTCTTCATCGTCTCCTTCATCGGCGTCCATACCATCGATATCTTTGTAGTCGAAGTCGAGCATGTCGGTTAAATCGTCTACAGTGGCTACAAAGTGGGTGCTGGGTGGGCTTTGAATTTCTTCATCGTCCGTATCCCAACCTTGCTGACCGCAGTCCGGCCAGGGCTCTCCTGATAAAGAGAGATACTTTAGTGATTTCATAATATCGCCGAAGGGTGAGTGCTGAAAGATGTCCGCGGCAGTAAACTCCATGATCGGCGCCCGATCGGATTCGATTGGCAGGGGCGCGAATGGTTCGAAGTCCGGAGAGGAGTCCGGCTCCTTGGAGTCACGAGTCTCGCGAAGTGCGGGGCTGGTGTTCGGCTCGATCGCCATTAGGATCGCAGCCCCCGAGGCGGCGTCCAACCACCCATCCTCGATCGGCGCAGTTGGCTCCGAATTAAGGGTTGAAGCCGATGCGGGTGCGGCCTTCAGGGCACTGTTAGGCGGCAGAGCTAGATCATGCTCGTCGTGACAGTGCAGCGCGCTCGGCAGTGGCTCGAATTCGACGAAGATCAAGTCCCCGCGGATGTCAGGCGTGTAGTTTAAACTTCCAAATCTGACCTGACGGCCAGGGGCATAGCTTTCGATCTGCTCCAGATGGCCAAGTGAATTGGCCCGCAGTGCAAAGCCGCCGAAGACAGAGATCTGTCCGGGGAGACAAGTTTCACCCTAGACCGCATCACTATCGACGATAGTAGGAGCCATCAAGCCTGACGGCGACGACACAGAGGAACTCTCAATGAAAGCACCAATGTCAGTGTCAAAACCGGCGGATCTCGGGTAGGGGGTCCCGAACTGTGCATCTAGGCCGGATGGTAACAGGAGGCAGGGGACATGAAGTTTTACCCAGGTTCGGGCCCTCTTGATGGAGGTAAAACCCTACGTCCTGCTTGATTAATATTGATGATATGGGTAGTACAAGAGTAGATCTACCACAAGATCAGAGAGGCTAAACCCTAGAAGCTAGCCTATGGTATGATTGTTCTGTATCTTGTCCTACGGACTAAAACCCTCTGGTTTATATAGACACCGGAGAGGGTTAGGGTTACACAAAGTCAGTTACAATGGTAGGAGATCTGCATATCCGTATCGCCAAGCTTGCCTTCCACGCCAAGGAAAGTCCCTTCCGGACACGGGACGAAGTATTCAATCTTGTATCTTCATAGTCCAGGAGTCCAGCTGAAGGTATAGTCCGGCCATCCGGACACCCCCTAATCCAGGACTCCCTTAATAACTTTGAGGTGGTTTCGTACCCTACCATAATCTCTTCATTCGTTCTCCGCTATTAGTGTCTTTGGAGTGACTCTTTGTTGCATGTTGAGGGATAGTTATGTGATCCAATTATGTTATTATTGTTGAGAGGACTTGCACTAGTGAAAGTATGAACCCTAGGCCTTGTTTCAACGCATTGCAATACCGTTTACGCTCACTTTTATCATTAGTTACCTTGCTGTTTTTATAATTTCAGATTACGAAAACCTTTATCTATTATCCATATACCACTTGTTTCACCATCTCTTGGCCGAACTAGTGCACCTATACAATTTACCATTGTATTGGGTGTGTTGGGGACACAAGAGACTCTTTGTTATTTGGTTGCAGGGTTGCTTGAGAGAGACCATCTTCATCCTACGCCTCCTACGGATTGATAAACCTTAGGTCATCCACTTGAGGGAAATTTGCTGCTGGCCTACAAACCTCTGCACTTGGAGGCCCAACAACGTCTACAAGAAGAAGGTTGTGTAGTAGACATCAAGATCTTTTCTGGCGCCGTTGCCCGGGAGGTGAGTGCTTGAAGGTATATATTTAGATCTTGCAATCGAGTCTTTTAGTTTCTTGTTTTAGCACTAGTTTAGTTTATAAAAGCAAACTACAAAAATATGGAATTGAGTTTGTCTCATACGCTTCATCTTTTTAATATCCTTCGTGAGTATGATGGAAAGGAAAATTGTGCTCAAGTGCTAGAGGAAGAAGTCTATAAAATGTTTGGCACTAAATCTTTGAATGATGAGCATGATTGCAATGTTGTTAGTACGAATACTTTGAATATCCATGATACTAATGATGATTGCACTAGTTATGATGAAAATGTCTCCTATAAACATGTCAATTTTTGTGGAGTGCATTGGGTTTGTAAGTACACACCAAATAGGGAAGATAGATATTGCATGAGGCATAAGTACTTAGAAACTAAATATTTGCAAGAAAGGCTAGATGATTGTGCTAAAAATTTAAATTGTCTTGGCCGTACTTGTGGACTTTGCAATTAAATTGGTCATTTAGCTATCCGATGCAAATTGTTTCATGATCTAATCGTGTCCAAAAATTGTGATGACTTGATTTCCCTTGCACACTATAATGAACTTAGTTTGCTTATGGGCTATGAAGAAATGAAACGTATAACTAACTATCTTCCGGAATTTGCCCGTTATAAACTTCTTGGTTTTGATCTAGAGGAAATTTATATGTATTGTGCGGTGAATTGTATTGAAAATCCTTATATTTCCAATTACATAAAGAAAAGAAAACAAATAGAAGATGAAGAGAATACTAATGAAAGGGAAGAGACTTCCCAATATCCTCCTATTATTTCTTATGATGAATCAGGTAACGAGGAGGAGCCTCCTATTCAACCAATCTCATTAATAAGGAGCTCCAAAAAGAAGATTGAACCCACACACGATGTGGTGAAGAAGAAGAAAAGAAAAAGGAAGAGAGGTAAAAAGGTACCCCTCCCAAATAATGGTGCCCCCATTACTATTGTGCCTCATGAAAATATAATTGTGGAAGATAATGATACTTCTTATGATCTTGAAAATCTTTTCGGCACTTGCTTGGAAGAATATGATAATTGCTATACTATTGGTGTTATCCATACTATTAATGATGAGAGTGATTATGCTTATGATATGAAAAGGCCCAAGCTTGGGGATGCTATGTTTGATGAAGATGATGTTTTTGAGAATATATTTGTTGTAATTAATGTTTGTCCCAAGCTTGGGGATGCTACGTTTAATGAAGATGATATTTTTAGTCTCCCAAGTTTTGATATGCAAATTTATAATGATGATAGCATGCCTCCTACCTATGATGATTATTGTGATGATACTTATGCTATAAAAAGTAGTGATTATATTTATAAAACTTGGCATGATTATGATTACCCCTTCTCTGAACATTACTCTTTTAATGTGGAAACAATTAATAGTATTCGAGTCTCTTATGATGCTCCCACTATTCCGAATGAGAAGAATTTTGCTTATGTGGAGAGTAATAAAATTTCTATGCTTGTAGATCATGAAAAGAATGCATTAGGTGTTGGTTATATTGTTGAATTCATTCATGATGCTACTGAAAGTTATTATGAGGGAGGAATATATGCTTGTAGGAATTTCAATAATATCAAGTTACCCCTCTATGTGCTTAAAATTTTGAAGTTATGCTTGTTTTGCCTTCCTATGATAGTTGATTCTTGTTCCCATAAGTTGTTTGCTCACAAAATCCCTATGAATAGAAAGTGGGTTAGACTTAAATGTGCTAGTCATATTCCTCATGATGCTCTCTTTATCTTACAATTCTTATCTTTTATGTGAGCATCATTGAAATCATCATGCCTAGATAGGGGCGTTAAACGATAGCGCTTGTTGGGAGGCAACCCAATCCTATTCTTGTTATTTACTTTTTGTTCCTGTTTAGTAATAAATAAATCATATAGCCTCTGTTTATATGTGTTTTTATGCTTTTAATTAGTGTTTGTGACAAGTAGAACCTTTGGGAAGACTTGGGGAAAGTCTTATTGATCATGCTGTCAAAAACAGAAACTATAGCGCTCACGAGAATTGCTGCCATTTTTTATTGGAGAGTGATATTTCGTTAATTCTTTTTTAATATGATTAATAGATAAATTCCTCACGTCCAGAAATTTATTTTAGAATTTTTGGGGTTCCAGAAGTTTGCGTTAGTTACAGATTACTACAGACTGTTCTGTTTTTGACAGATTCTGTTTTTCGTGTCTTGTTTGCTTATTTTGATGAATCTATGGCTAGTAAAATAGTTTATAAACCATAAAGA
Organism: Triticum aestivum; assembly: GCF_018294505.1. NCBI lineage: Eukaryota > Viridiplantae > Streptophyta > Magnoliopsida > Poales > Poaceae > Triticum > Triticum aestivum. Next base: position 655,031,293 of record NC_057797.1, read on the forward strand.
AGTTGGAATACAGTAGGTTTAACACCAATATAAATAAAGAATGAGTTCATTACAGTAACTTGAAGTGGTCTTTTGTTTTCTTTCGCTAACGGAGCTTACGAGTTTTCTACTTTAAGTTTTGTGTTGTGAAGTTTTCAAGTTTTGGGTAAAGATTCGATGGACTATGGATAAGGAGTGGCAAGAGCCTAAGATTGGGGATTCCCAAGGCACCCCAAGGTAATATTCAAGTACAACCAAAAGCCTAAGCTTGGGGATGCCCCGGAAGGCATCCCCTCTTTCGTCTTCGTTCATCGGTAACTTTACTTGGAGCTATATTTTTATTCGCCACATGATATGTGTTTTGCTTGGAGCGTCATTTTATTTTATTTTGTTTTGCTTGCTGTTTGAATAAAATACCAAGATATTAAATTGTTAAATATTAGAGAATCTTCACATAGTTGCATAATTATTCGACAATGATATCTTTCGGAGTAGTTTGTCATTTGCTCTAGTGCTTCACTTATATCTTTTAGAGCATGGTGGTAGTTTTATTTTGAAGAAATAGATGAACTCTCATGCTTCACTTAGATTATTTTGAGAGTATTAAATAGCATGGTAATTTGCTTAAAATCCTAATATGCTAGGTATTCAAGATTAGTAAAAATTTCTTATGAGTGTTTTGAATACTAAGAGAAGTTTGATGCTTGATGATTGTTTTGAGATATGGAGGTAATAATATCAAAGTCGTGCTAGTTGAGTAGTTGTGAAATTGAGAAATGCTTGTGTTGAACTTTGCAAGTCCCGTAGCATGCACGTATGGTAAACATTATGTAACAAATTTGAAACATGAGGTGTTATTTGATTGTCCTCCTTATGAGTGGCGGTCGGGGACGAGCGATGGTCTTTTCCTACCAATCTATACCCCTAGGAGCATGCATGTAGTGCCGAGGTTTTTGATGACTTGTAGATTTTTGCAATAAGTATGTGTGTTCTTTATAACTAATGTTGAGTCCATGGATTATACGCACTCTCACCCTTCCATCATTGCTAACCTCGTCGGTGCCGTGCATTGCCCTTTCTCACATTGAGAGTTGGCGCAAACTTCTCCGGTGCATCCAAGCCCCGTGATATGATACGCTCTTTCACACATAAACCTCCTTATATCTTCCTCAAAACAGCCACCATACCTACCTATTATGGCATTTCCATAGCCATTCCGAGATATATTGCCATGCAACTTTCCACCATCCCGTTCATCATGACACATTCATCATTGTCATATTGCTTAGCATGATCATGTAGTTGACATAGTATTTGTGGAAAAGCTAGCGTTCATAATTCTTTCATACATGTCACTCTTGGTCCATTGCATATCCCGGTACACCGCCGGAGGCATTCATATAGAGTCATCTTTGTTCTAGTATCGAGTTGTAATAATTGAGTTGTAAATAAATAGAAGTGTGATGATCATCATTTTCTAGAGCATTGTCCCAAGTGAGGAATATATAAAAAAGGCCATAAAAAAGAGAAGGCCCCAAAAAAGAGAAAGGCCATAAAGAAAGAGAAGGCCCAAAAAAAGAAAAATGAGAGAAAAAGAGAGAAGGGACAATGTTACTATCCTTTGCCACACTTGTGCTTCAAAGTAGCACCGTAATCTTCATGATAGAGAGTCTCTTGTTTTGTCACTTTCATATACTAGTGGGAATTTTCACAATAGAACTTGGCTTGTATATTCCAACAATGGGCCTCCTCAAGTGCCCTAGGTCTTCGTGAGCAAGCAAGTTGGATGCACACCCACTAGTTTCTTTTGTTGAGCTTTCATACATTTATAGCTCTAGTGCATCCATTGCATGGCAATCCCTACTCCTTGCATTAACATCAATCGGTGGGCATCTCCATATCCCATTGATTAACCTCGTTGATGTGAGACTTTCTCCTTTTTTGTCTTCTCCACGTAACCCCCCTCATTATATTCTATTCCAACCATAGTGCTATGTCCATGGCTCGTGCTCATATATTGCGTGAAATTTTATAGGTTTGAGATTACTAAAGTATCAAACAATTGCTTGGCTTGTCATCGGGGTTGTGCATGATGAGAGCATTCTTATGTGACGAAAATGGAGCATGACTAAACTATATGATTTTGTAGGGATGAACTTTCTTTGGCCATGTTATTTTGAGAAGACATAATTGCTTAGTTAGTATGCTTGAAGTATTATTATTTTTTATGTCAATATGAACTTTTATCTTGAATCTTTAGGATCTGAATATTCATGCCACAATTAAGAAGAATTACATTGAAATTATGCCAAGTAGCACTCCGCATCAAAAATTCTGTTTTTATCATTTACCTACTCGACGACGAGCACGAATTAAGCTTGGGGATGTTGATACGTCTCCAACGTATCTATAATTTTTTATTGCTCCATGATATATTATCTACTATTTTGGATGTTTATGGGCTTTATTATACACTTTTATATCATTTTTCGGACTAACCTATTAACCGGAGGCCCAACCCAGAATTGTTGTTTTTTGCCTATTTCAGTGTTTCGAAGAAAAGGAATATCAAACGGGGTCAAAGCGGAATGAAACCAACTGGATAAGTTATTTTTTGAAGGAAAGCTACCGGAAAAACTTGGAGTGCATGTTAGGAAAGGAACAAGGGAGCCACGAGGCAGGGGGCGCCCACCCCCCTAGGGCGCGCCCTCCACCCTCGTGGGCCCCTCGTGGCTCCCCTGATGTATCTCTTTCACCCATATATACCCACGTACCCTAAAACTATCGAAGAGCACAATAGATCGGGAGTTCCGCCGCCAGAAGCCTCCGTAGCCACCGAAATCCAATCTAGACCCGTTCCGGCACCCTGCCGTAGGGGGAATCCCTCTCCGGTGTCTATCTTCATCATCCCGGTGCTCTCCATGACGAGGAGGGAGTAGTTCTCCCTCGGGGCTGAGGGTATGTACCGGTAGCTATGTGTTTGATCTCTCTCTCTCTCTCGTGTTCTTGAGGTGATACGATCTTGATGTATCGTGAGCTTTGCTATTATATTTGGATCATATGATGTTTTTTCCCCCTCTACTCTCTTGTAATGGATTGAGTTTCCCCTTTGAAGTTATCTTATCAGATTGAGTCTTTAAAGATTTGAGGACACTTGATGTATGTCTTGTCGTGCGTATCTGTGGTGACAATGGGATACCACGTGATTCACTTGATGTATGTTTTGGTGATCAACTTGCGGGTTCCGCCCATGAACCTATGCATAGGGGTTGGCACATGTTTTTGTCGTGATTCTCTGGTAGAAACTTTGGGGCACTCTTTGAGGTTCTATGTGTTGGTTGAATAGATGAATCTGAGATTGTGTGATGCATATCGTATAACCATACCCACGGATACTTGAGGTGACATTGGAGTATCTAGGTGACATTAGGGTTTTGGTTGATTTGTGTCTTAAGGTGTTATTCTAGTATGAAGTCTAGGGATGTTTGTGACACTTATAGGAATAGCCCAATGGATTGATTGGAAAGAATAACTTTGAGGTGGTTTCGTACCCTACCATAATCTCTTCGTTCGTTCTCCGCTATTAGTGACTTTGGAGTGACTCTTTGTTGCATGCTGAGGGATAGTTATGTGATCCAATTATGTTATTATTGTTGAGAGTACTTGCACTAGTGAAAGTATGAACCCTAGGCCTTGTTTCAACGCATTGCAATACCGTTTACGCTCACTTTTATCATTAGTTACCTTGCTGTTTTTATAATTTCAGATTACAAAAACCTTTATCTATTATCCATATACCACTTGTTTCACCATCTCTTGGTCGAACTAGTGCACCTATACAATTTACCATTGTATTGGGTGTGTTGGGGACACAAGAGACTCTTTGTTATTTGGTTCCAGGGTTGCTTGAGAGAGACCATCTTCATCCTACGCCTCCTACGGATTGATAAACCTTAGGTCATCCACTTGAGGGAAATTTGCTACTGTCCTACAAACCTCTGCACTTGGAGGCCCAACAACGTCTACAATAAGAAGGTTGTGTAGTAGACATCACAGCGGACGGGGCTTCGACCGGAATTTGAGGACGAGGTCATGGCGACTCCGGCGACGAACGAAGAGCCGATGGAGAGACTCTGGTGGCTGGGTGATCTACTAGAGGTGGTGGGAGAGAGAATGGGGCTTTGGGTCACCGGAATCGGGGCGGAGCAGAGGCGGCGGCCATGGTGGCGATGGCGAGGCACGAGAGCTCCTTGAGCTCGTTTGGGTGGTCGGGGAGGCAGCTAGGAGTGCGTGAGGTCGAGTGGTGAAGAGAAACACGTTCGGGGTGGCCTTATATAGGCAGGGGAGGGGTGTGCCACATTGTCGTCGCCGTGGACGCGTAGCCGACGCCGCGGACGTGTGTGCACGTGCATGAGCTTGGAGGCAGGCGACGAGGGAGGAGGCCAAAGGAGCGCAGGGAGGAAGAAGACGGCAAGCTCCGAGCCAAACCGCCACTATTTGTCCGTGGGCGCGCGGCGGCTTGTGTTGGTGAGGAAGCTGCCGGAGGGGGAGAGGGGTCCAAGGGAACGGCGACGATGCAGGCTAGCTATTGGACACGCTCACGCGCGCGAAGACGACGAGAGGAGGAGGAGGTGCCGAAGCACAAACGGCCACTGGACACGGCCACTACACACAGAGCGCGTGCACTGTGGTGCCATTAACACGGTCACCGCATGCACTGGCATGTAGCGGGGGAGATGGGCTTGAACATGTTGTCTAGTGGTAAGTTCATCCAGGGTAGGCCTCAACTACGGTGGTAGATCAATTAAAACTGCTCTGGTTAAATGGTAAGCACCCTCTGAAGTTTACTGTAGTAAACTTGGGTGAGAACTGCTGATCAACAGGAAGGAGTTTGGGAGCAATGGAGTTGTCTGCGAGGTTTAGGGTAAGAAGGACTTTCATCCTGGTAACTTTGAGGATATTTGGATCAAGATTTAATGTAGTTTCTTTGCAACTGACCAAAATGGTCAAGAAACTTGATCAGGAAGGTGCACTCACATGGTGATGCCACATGGGCTGAAATTTGGCAAGGCTTAGTGATTTGATCACATAAAGATGTTGTAAAAGTTTCATACCAATTGGATTCACCAAAATGGTACTTGCTTCACAAACATCCTTGCTGACCAGAAACTTGCAATAATTTTGGGAAATACTGGCTAAGTGAAATGGTGCCAAATTTGGTGGAGAGAGATTATTTTGGTAGGAGAACAATCTGGTATTTTCTCAGAATTAATGAAGCAATATAAAATGCACTTGCTTCACAACCTGAAAATGTTGCCAGAATCAAAGATTTGGTCCTGTGCTCACATAGATCAAGGGATGGAGCTGAAATTTGAAGGAGGCTAATTATATGAGCACATAAAGAGGCATGCAAAATTTCAACTTATTTGGGTTCTCCTAGCTAGTACTTCCTTCACGGTGGCTTCTATTTGACAGAAACTTTCAAAAAATCACTAAGGAAGATTGGCTAGGCAAATAAAGTTGAATTTTGGCATGAGGCAATTATTTGGACATAAGAACATGCCCAAAAGGTTTGGGAGCAATCAGGAAAGGATAGGTAGCACTTCCTTCACAGAAAGCCACACTGGACAAAAATGAAGAATAATTATTGGAGAATTATTCTTGGGCTAGGGCAGGAAAGTTTGGGCATATTTGAGAAAAATATGACCCAAAGGAATTATGAGAATTATTTGGGAATTTTTGGATGGACATAAATATAGGTTGCTTCATAACCTAGGGCGGATAAGATTACTCCTTTAATAGAAAAAGGAATATTTCCTAGAAAAATATTTTAGGGTTTGGTCAAGGAGTGAAGTGACATGATCTTGGTAAGGTATTGAGAATGATGAGCCACTTGGGAGAGGAAATGAAGATGATTTCCCAGGTGGCAAGGCCACAGAACCACTCCAAAAAGAAAAACAGAGCAAAAACCAAATAAATCAAAGGAAAAAAGAAAAGGGCCAAAATCCAGGTTGTTACAGTTATCGGCAACTGGCAGGAGCCATATGGTTGTTGCTTTATTGTATGAAATGCAATCGCCATTTAATTAATTTACTTTATCACTAAGCAGTAGCGATAGTCGTAGAAGCAATAGTTGGCGAGACGACAACGATGCTACGATGGAGATCAAGGTGTCGCGCCGGTGACGATGGTGATCATGACGGTGCTTTGGAGATGGAGATCAAAGGCACAAGATGATGATGGCCATATCATATCACTTATATTGATTGCATGTGATGTTTATCTTTTATGCATCTTATTTTGCTTAGATCGACCGTAGCATTATAAGATGATCTCTCACTAAATTTCAAGGTATAAGTGTTCTCCCTTAGTATGCACCATTGCGAAAGTTCGTCGTGCCGAGACACCATGTGATGATCGGGTGTGATAAGCTCTACGTTCACATACAACGGGTGCAAGTCAGTTTTGCACACGCCGAATACTCGGGTTAAACTTGACGAGCCTAGCATATGCAGATATGGCCTCGGAACACTGAGACCGAAAGGTCGAGCGTGAATCATATAGTAGATATGATCAACATAGTGATGTTCACCATTGAAACTACTCCATCTCACGTGATGATCGGACATGGTTTAGTTGATATGGATCACGTGATCACTTAGATGATTAGAGGGATGTCTGTCTAAGTGGGAGTTCTTAAGTAATTTGATTAATTGAACTTTAATTTATCATGAACTTAGTACCTGATAGTATTTTGCATGTCTATGTTGTTGTAGATAGATGGCACGTGTTGTTGTTCCATTGAATTTTAATGCGTTCCTTGAGAAAGCAAAGTTGAAAGATGATGGTAGCAATTACACAGACTGGGTCTGTAACTTGAGGATTATCCTCATTGCTGCACAGAAGAATTACGTCCTGGAAGCAGCGCTAGGTGCCAAACCCGCTGCAGGAGCAACGCCAGATGTTATGAACATCTGGCAGAGCAAAGTTGATGACTACTCGATAGTTCAGAGTGCCATGCTTTACGGCTTAGAACCGGGACTTCAACGACGTTTTGAACGTCATGGAGCATATGAGATGTTCCAGGAGTGAAGTTAATATTTCAAGAAAATGCCCGGATTGAGAGATATGAAGTCTCCAATAAGTTCTATAGCTGCAAGATGGAGGAGAATAGTTCTGTCAGCGAACATATACTCAAAATGTCTGGGTATAATAATCACTTGATTCAACTGGGAGTTAACCTTCCGGATGATAGTGTCATTGGCAAAATTCTTCAATCACTGCCACCAAGCTACAAGAGCTTCGTGATGAACTATAAAATGCAAGGGATGGATAAGACTATTCCCAAGCTCTTTGCGATGCTAAAGGCTGCGGAGGTAGAAATCAAGATGGAGCATCAAGTGTTGATGGTCAACAAGACCACCAGTTTCAAGAAAAAGGGTAAAGGGAAGAAGGGGAACTTCAAGAAGAACGCCAAGCAAGTTTCTGCTCAAGTGAAGAAGCCCAAGTCTGGACCTAAGCCTGAGACTGAGTGCTTCTACTGCAAAGGGACTGGTCACTGGAAGCAGAACTGCCCCAAGTATTTGGCGGATAAGAAGGATGGCAAGGTGAACAAAGGTATATATGATATACATGTTATTGATGTGTACCTTACTAATGCTTGCAGTAGCACATGGGTATTTGATACTGGTTCTGTTTCTAATATCTGCAACTCGAAACAGGGACTAACGATTAAGCGAAGATTGGCTAAGGACGAGGTGACGATGCGCGTGGGAAATGGTTCCAAAGTCGATGTGATCGCGGTCGGCACGCTACCTCTGCATCTACCTTCGGGATTAGTTTTAGACCTGAATAATTGTTATTTGGTGCCAGCGTTGAGCATGAACATTATATCTGGATCTTGTTTGATGCGAGACGGTTATTCATTTAAATCTGAGAATAATGGTTATTCTATTTATATGAGTAATATCTTTTATGGTCATGCAGCCATGAGGAGTGGTCTATTTTTGATGAATCTCGATAGTAGTGATACACATATTCATAATATTGAAGCCAAAAGATGCAGAGTTGATAATGATAGTGCAACTTATTTGTGGCACTGCCGTTTAGGTCATATTGGTGTAAAGCGCATGAAGAAACTCCATTCTGATGGACTTTTGGAATCACTTGATTATGAATCACTTGGTACTTGCGAACCATGCCTCATGGGAAAGATGACTAAAAGACCGTTCTCCGGAACAATGGAGCGAGCAACAGATTTGTTGGAAATCATACATACAGATGTATGTGGTCCGATGAATATAGAGGCTCGCGGCGGGAATCGTTATTTTCTCACCTTTACAGATGATTTAAGAAGATATAGGTATATCTACTTGATGAAACACAAGTCTGAAACATTTAAAAAGTTCAAGGAATTTCAGAGTGAAGTGGAAAACCATCGTAACAAGAAAATAAAGTTTCTACGATCTGATCGTGGAGGAGAATATTTGCGTTATGAGTTTGGTCTTCATTTGAAACAATGCGGAATAGTTTCTCAACTCACGCCACCTGGAACACCATAGCGTGACGACGCCTTATGAACTGTGGTTTGGCAAGAAACCAAAGTTGACGTTTCTTAAAGTTTGGGGCTGCGATACTTATGTGAAAAAGCTTCAACCTGATAAGCCCGAACCCAAATCGGAGAAATGTGTCTTCATAGGATACCCAAAGGAGACTGTTGGGTACACCTTCTATCACAGATCCGAAGGCAAGGCATTCGTTGCTAAGAATGGATCCTTTCTAGAGAAGGAGTTTCTCTCAAAAGAAGTGAGTGTGAGGAAAGTAGAACTTGATGAGGTAAATGTACCTGCTCCCTTATTGGAAAGTAGTTCATCACAGAAATCTGTTCCTGTGACTGCTACACCAATTAGTGAGGAAGCTAATGATGATGATCATGTAACTTCAGATCAAGTTACTACCGAACCTCGTAGGTCAACGAGAGTAAGATCTGCACCAGAGTGGTATGGTAATCCTGTTCTGGAGGTCATGTTACTTGACCATGACGAACCTACGAACTATGAGGAAGCAATGATGAGCCCAGATTCCGCAAAATGGCTTGAGGCCATGAAATCTGAGATAGGATCCATGTATGAGAACAAAGTGTGGACTTTGGTTGACTTGCCCAATGATCGGGAAGCCATCGAGAATAAATGGATCTTCAAGAAGAATACTGACGCTAATGGTAATGTTACTGTCTACAAAGCTCAACTTGTTGTGAAAGGCTTTCGACAAGTTCAAGGAGTTGACTACGATGAGACTTTCTCACCTGTAGCGATCCTTAAGTCCGTCCGAATCATGTTAGCAATTGCCGCATTTTATGATTATGAAATTTGGCAAATGGATGTAAAGACTGCATTCCTGAATTGATTTCTGGAACAGGAGTTGTATATGATGCAACCTGAAGGTTTTATCGATCGAAAGGATGCTAACAAAGTGTGTAAGCTCCAGCGATCCATCTATGGACTGGTGCAAGCATCTCGGAGTTGGAATAAACGTTTTGATAGTGTGATCAAAGCATATGGTTTTATACAGAGTTTTGGAGAAGCCTGTATTTACAAGAAAGTGAGTGGGAGCTTCGTAGAATTTCTAATATTATATGTGGATGACATATTATTGATTGGAAATGATATTTAATTTTTGGATAGCATAAAAGGATATTTGAATAAGAGTTTTTCAATGAAAGACCTCGGTGAAGCTGCTTATATATTGGGCATCAAGATCTATAGAGATAGATCAAGACGCTTAATTGGACTTTCACAAAGCACATACCTTGATAAAGTTTTGAAGAAGTTCAAAATCAATCAAGCAAAGAAAGGGTTCCTGCCTGTGTTACAAGGTGTGAAGTTGAGTCAGACTCAATGCCCGACCACTGTAGAAGATAGAGAGAAAATGAAAGGTGTTCCCTATGCTTCAACCATAGGCTCTATCATGTATGCAATGTTGTGTACCAGACGTGATGTGTGCCTTTCTATTAGTTTAGCAGGGAGGTACCAAAGTAATCCAAGAGTGGATCACTGGACAGGGGTCAAGAACATCCTGAAATACCTGAAAAGGACTAAGGATATGTTTCTCGTTTATGGAGGTGACAAAGAGCTCGTCGTTAATGGTTACGTCGATGCAAGCTCTAAGTCAGAAACCGGATATGTCTTTATATTGAACGGTGGAGCTGTCAGTTGGTGCAGTTCTAAGCAAAGCGTCGTGGTGGGATCTACATGCGAAGCGGAGTACATAGCTGCTTCGGAAGCAGCAAATGAAGGAGTCTGGATGAAGGAGTTCATATCCGATCTAGGTGTCATACCTAGTGCATCGGGTCCAATGAAAATCTTTTGTGACAATACTGGTGCAATTGCCTTGGCAAAGGAATCCAGATTCCACAAGAGAACCAAGCACATCAAGAGACGCTTCAATCCCATCCGCGATCAAGTCAAGGAGGGAGACATAGAGATTTGCAAGATACATACGGATCTGAATGTAGCAGACTCGTTGACTAAGCCTCTCTCACGAGCAAAACATGATCAGCACCAAGACTCCATGGGTGTTAGAATCATTACTATGTAATCTAGATTATTGACTCTAGTGTGGGAGACTGAAGGAAATATGACCTAGAGGCAATAGTAAAGGTGTTATTTATATTTCCTTATATCATGATAAATGTTCATTATTCATGTTTGAATTGTATTAACCGGAAACTTAGTACATGTGTGAATACATAGACAAACAAAGTGTCACTAGTATGCCTCTACTTGACTAGCTCGTTGAATCAAAGATGCTTAAGTTTCCTAACCATAGACATGAGTTGTCATTTGATTAACAGGATCACATCATTAGAGAATGATGTGATTGACTTGACGCATTATGTTAGCTTAGCATTTGATCGTTTGGTATATTCCTATTGCTTTCTTCATGACTTATACATGTTCCTATGACTATGAGATTATGCAACTCCCGAATACCGGAGGAACACTTTGTGTGCTACCAAACATCACAACGTAACTGGGTGATTATAAAGGTGCTATACAAGTGTCTCCGATGGTACTTGTTGAGTTGGCATAGATCGAAATTAGGATTTGTCACTCCGATTGTCGGAGAGGTATCTCTGGGCCCTCTCGGTAATGCACATCACTATAAGCAATGCAACTAATGAGTTAGTTGCGGGATGATGTATTACGGAATGAATAAAGAGACTTGCCGGTAACGAGATTGAACTAGGTATTGAGATACCGACAATCGAATCTCGGGCAAGTAACATACCGATGACAAAGGGAGTAACGTATGTTGTTATGCGGTTTGACCGATAAAGATCTTCGTCAAATATGTAGGAACCAATATGAGCATCCAGGTTCTGCTATTGGTTATTGACCGGAGATGAGTCTCGGTCATGTCTACATAGTTCTCGAACCCGTAGGGTCCGCACGCTTAACATTCGGTGACGATCGGTATTATGAGTTTATGTGTTTTGATGTACTGAAGGTAGTTCGGAGTCCCGGATGTGATCACGGACATGACGAAGAGTCTCGAAATGGTCGAGACATAAAGATTGATATATTGTACGGCTATATTCGGACACCAGAAGGGTTTCGGGTGATCTCGAAGAAAAACGGAGTGCCGGAGGGGTTACCGAAACCCCCTAGGGGCTAATGGGCCTTGATGGGCCCTAGTACAGAGTGAGAGGGGCCGACCAGGGCGGGCCGCACGCCCCTCCCCTTGAGTCCGAATAGGACAAGGAAGGGGGGGCGGCGCCCCCCTTGCCTTTCCCCTCTCCCACTCCTTCCTTCCCCCTCCTAGTGGGACTAGGAAAGGGGAGTCCTACTCCCACTAGGAGGAGGACTCCTCTTGGCGCGCCCTCCTAGGGCCGGCCGGCCTCCCCCCTTGCTCCTTTATATATGGGGGCAGGGGAACCCCATGGACACACAAGTTGATCTTTGATCTTTTAGCCGTGTGCGGTGCCCCCCTCCACCATAATCCACCTCGGTCATATCATTGCGGTGCTTAGTCGAAGCCCTATGTCGGTAGCTTCATCAACACCGTCATCACGCCATCGTGCTGATAGAACTCTCCCTCAAAGCTCTACTGGATCGTGAGTTCATGGGACGTCACCGAGCTGAACGTGTGCAGATCGCGGAGGTGTCGTATGTTCAGTACTAGGATCGGTCGATCGTGAACACGTACAGCTACATCAGCCGCGTTGTCATAATGCTTCCGCTTACGGTTTACGATAGTATGTGGATGACACTCTCCCCTCTCGTTGCTATCATCACCATGATCTTGCGTGTGCGTAGAATTTTTTTTGAAATTACTGCGTTCCCCAACAATAGGATACCCAAAAGAAGCTATTGGGTACACCTTCTATAACAGATCCAAAGGCAAGATCTTTGTTGCTAAGAATGGATCCTTTCTAGAGAAGGAGTTTATCTCGAAATAAATGAGTTGGAGGAAAGTAGAACTTTATGAGGTAATTGTACCTTCTCTCGAATTGGTAAGTAGCTCATCACAGAAAACCGTTCCCGTGATGCCTCGTAGGTCAACCAGAGCACGTTCTGCACTAGAGTGGTACTGTAATCCTGTTCTGGAAGTCATGTTACTAGACCATGATGAACGTACAAACTATGAGGAAGCAATGATGAGCCCAGATTCCGCAAAATGGGTTGAGGCCATGAAATCTGAGATAGGATACATGTATGAGAACAAAGTGTGGGCTTTTGTAGACTTGCCCGATGATCGGCAAGCCATTGAGAATAAATGGACCTTCAAGAGGAAGACAGACGCTGATGGTAGTGCTACTATCTGCAAAGCTCGACTTGTCACAAAAGGTTCTTCGACAAATTCAAGGTGTTGACTACGATGAGATTTTCTCACTCGTAGTGGTGCTTAAGTCTGTCCGAATCATGTTAGCAATTGCCACATTTTATGAAATCTGGCAAATGGATGTCAAAACTGCATTCATTAATGGATTTACTAAAGAAGAGTTGTATATGATGCAACCAAAAGGGTTTGTCGATCCTAAAAGTGCTAACAAAGTGTGCAAACTCCAGCGATCCATCTATGGTCTGGTGCAAGCATCTCGGAGTTGGAATATACGCTTTGATAAGGTGATCAAAGCATATAGTTTTATACAGACTTATGATGAAGCATGTATTTACAAGAAAGTGAGTGGGAGCTCTGTAGCATTTATAATATTATATGTGGATGACATATTATTGATTGGAAATAATATAGAATTTTTGGATAGCATAAAAGGATAATTTAATAAGAGTTTTTTAATGAAAGACCTCGGTGAAGCTCCTTATATATATTCGGCATCAAGATCTATAGGACGCTCAATAGGACTTCACAAAGCACATACCTTGACAAGATTTTGAAGAAATTCAAAATATATCAGTCAAAGAAAGGGTTCTTGCCCGTATTGTAAGGTGTGAAGTTGAGTAAAGACTCAAAACCCGACCACGTCAGAAGATAAAGAAAGAATGAAAGCCATTTCCTATGCCTTAGCCATAGGTATGCCATGCTATGTACCAGACCTATTGTCTACTTTGCCATGAGTTTGGAAAGGGGTACAATAGTGATCCAGGAGTAGATCACTGGACAGCGGTCAAAATTATCCTTAGAGGACTAAGGAAATATTTCTCGGTAATGGAGGTGATAAAGAGTTCGTCGTAAAGTGTTACTTCGCTGCAAGCTTTGACACCGATCCGAATGACTCTAAGTCTCGATCTGGATACATATTGAAAGTGGGAGCAATTAGCTAAAGTAGCTCCATGCAGAGCATTGTAGACATAGAAATTTGCAAAATACATACGGATCTGAATGTGGCAGACCCGTTGACTAAACTTCTCTCACAAGCAAAACATGATCACACCTTAGTACTCTTTGGGTGTTAATCACATAGCAATTTGAACTAGATTATTGACTCTAGTAACCCTTTGGGGGTTGGCCACATGGCTATGTGAACTATGGGTGTTAGTCACATAAAGATGTGAACTATTGGCGTTTAATCACATGGCGATGTGAGCTAGATTATTGACTCTAGTGCAAGTGGGAGACTGAAGGAAATATGCCCTAGAGGCAATAATAAAGTTGTTATTTTATATTTCCTTATATCATGATAAATGTTTATTATTCATGCTAGAATTGTATTAACCAGAAACTTGATACATATGTGGATACATAGACAAAACACCGTGTCCCTAGTAAGCCTCTACTAGACTACCTCGTTAATCAAAGATGGCTAAGTTTCCTAACCATAGACATGTGTTCTCATTTGATGAACGGGATCACATCATTAGGAGAATGATGTGATGGACAAGACCCATCCGTTAGCTTAGCATAATGAGCGTTAAGTTTTATTGCTATTGCTTTCTTCATGTCATATACATATTCCTTTGACCATGAGATTATGCAACTCCCGGATACCGGAGGAATACCTTGTGTGCTATCAAACATCACAATGTAACTGGGTGATTATAAAGATGCTCTACGGGTATCTCTGAAGGTGTTTGTTGGGTTGGCATAGATCGAGATTAGGATTTGTCACTCCGAGTATCGGAGAGGTATCTCTTGGCCCTCTCGGTAATGCACATCATAATAAGCCTTGCAAGAAATGTGACTAATGAGTTAGTTGCCGGATGATGCATTACAAAACAAGTAAATAGACTTGCCGGTAACGATATTGAACTAGGTATGAAGATACCGACGATCGAATCTCGGGCAAGTAACATATCGATGACAAAGGGAATAATGTATGTTGTCATTACGGTCTGACCGATAAAGATCTTCGTAGAATATGTAGGAACCAATATGAGCATTCAGGTTCCTCTTTTGGTTATTGACCGGAGAGGTGTCTCGTTCATGTCTACATAGTTCTCGAACCTGTAGAGTCCGCACGCTTAACGTTCGATGACGATTTTGTATTATATAAGTTATGTGATTTGGTGACCGAATGTTGTTCGGAGTCCCGGATGAGATCACGGACATGACGAGGAGTCTTGAAATGGTCGAGAGGTAAAGATTCATATATGGGACGATAGTATTCGGACACCGAAAGTGTTCTGGGGGTACCGGGTACATATCGGGTCACCGGAAAGGGTTCCGGACAACCCCCGGCAAGCTATATGGGCCTAATGGGCCAAGAGGGGAAACACACCAGCCACAAATGGGCTGGTGCGCCCCCCCCCCCCCCATATGGGCTGGCCAAATTGGAGAAAGAAAGGGGAAGAAGGAAAGGAAAACGGGAATAGGATTCCCCCTTCCCCCTCTTCCCTTCCTACTCCGAATAGGAATAGGAAAGGGGGGAGGCCGAATTGGGAGGACCCCAAGTAGGATTCCTCCTACTTGGGGCGCCCCCTTGGCTGCCTCTCCTCACCTCCAACCTATATATATGTGCGGGGGGGCACCGCTAGAACACACACCAAACATTATTAGCCGTATACGGCGCCCCCTCCACAGTTTGCGCCTTCGGTCATATCTTCGTAGTGCTTAGGCGAAGCCCTGCGTAGTTCACTTCACCATCATTGTTACCACGCCATTGTGCTAACGGAACTCTCCCTCGACACTTTGCTGGATCAAGAATTCGAGGGACGTCATTGAGCTGAACGTGTGTAGAACTCGGAGGTGTCGTACGTTCGGTGCTTGATCGGTCGGAACGAGAAGAAGTTCGACTACATCAACCGCGTTGTCAAACGCTTCCGCTTTCGGTCTACAAGGGTACGTAGACACACTCTCCCCCTCTCGTTTCTATGCATCTTCAAGATAGATCTTGTGTGAGCGTAGGAAATTTTTGAAATTGCATGCTATGTTTCCCAACAACGGGACCTACGGGTCTATAGTAGTAGCTAGATGACTCTCTTTCTCTCTTTTTGATCTTCAATACAATGATCTCTTTGGAGATCTACTAGATGTAATTCTCACAATGTGTTTCTTGAGATCCGATGAATTATGGGTTTATGATCAGATTATTCATCGAAAGTATTTGAGTCTTTTTTTATTTATTTACACGTGATTTTGTAGCCTTGTATTTTCCCTGATCTATCTATCTCTTTTGGCGAATTAGATTGATTTATCTTCACTAGGAGAGGTGCTTGGTAGTTGGTTCAATCTTGCAGTATCCTTACTCTGTGACAGGGGGAGTTGCAAGGCACATATTTATATTGTCACTACTAAGGATAAAACGATGAGGTTCGAACATATTAATTGATTTTATATCATCATGCTTAAAGCGTTAATCTGTTTGTCATGAACTTAATACTCGAGATGCATGCTGGATAACGATCTTGGGGTGGAGTAATAGTAGTACATGCACAGGGATTTCCGGTCTACTTGTCACGGGCGTAATGCCTATATATTGATCGTGCCATGAAGAATCATCATAACTATGCGCTATTTCATCAATTGTCAAATAGTAATTTGTCTACCCACTGTTGCCATGCCCATGAGACAGATGCCTCTAGTGAACCTGTGGGCCCCGGGTCCATCTTCTATATTTACTAAAACCCTAAAGGTGTGTTTGGTAGCATTGCCAACCAAGTATTCTTGTTCTTCTCTAATACATGTTGAGTGCAGACATGCAGAGTACATGCATTTGTTGTTGTTTAGTAGCAGTATATGTGCTAATACATGCTAGGTGAGGCTCTGTTTGACAGCTTGCATCTATTTAGATACGTCGGATGGTACTGTAGCAATTGGTATTTTCAAATAAGTGCACAAAATATTTCAAAAATGTTAACAAATGTTTACACTTGAAAAAATAACATTTCTTAAAATTCTGGAAACTTTTTTTTAATTTGAAACAAATTTTGAAAGTTTGACCATTTTAAAATTTTATTCTTTTAAAAAAATCTAAATATTTTTTGAAAATCTGAACATTTTTAAAAATTCTAACAATTTTTGAATTTCTGGATTTTTTTGAAACTTTTAACACTTTTTCAAAATCTGGACAATTTTTTAAAATTTTAACATTTTGAAAATCTAGACAGTTTTAAAAGGTAACAAAATTTAAAAATCTAGACATTTTGTTGAAAATTTGAACAAATTTTATAAATCTGAATAATTTTTTGTATTCTGAACATTTTTTAAAAGAAATTCTGGATATTTTTAAAAATACGTTATTGCTTGCTTCGCTCATGCATGCTGACCAGCCAACGGCTGTTGGGGTGTTCCCTCTTCTTGAATGCTACGAGGGTATTTAGACTGAGCTCGTGCATGCCCAGGAGGCCCAGTGCTGGCTACCAAACACCCAAAATTGAGTCGAGGAGGGAACTTTTGAGCTCATGCACACTCCATGCGCTACCAAATACACCCTAAACTTCCTCGTTGTTTTTGTTTTGTTTTTATATTATTTTATCTATCTGCCACTATCATATCAATACTTGCAATTGGCGGGAACAAGCGGGATTGACAACCCTCTTGTCTTTGTTGGGTGCAAGCATATGCTTTGTGAGTGTGCAGGTACCACTTACTTTGTTTGTCGAGTGTCTCTACTGGTACGATAAACCTTAATTCTTAACTAAAGGAAATACTATATGCTACTATACTACATGACCCTTTCTCTTTACAGAAATCCCAACACCATCACAAGTAGTAGAAAAAAATTTGGTGTTCTTGCTGAGGAGGCTTCGCCATCACAAATACAGGTACCTTCGCTCACATTTATCAATTTGCTTGTTTTTACTTCCTTTGGCATTTGCCTTTTTATTTGCCGATGCAAGTTGTTCCGCACGCCGCTGCAGCAGTCAAACAAAGCACGGCTCGAGCCACGATCCCGCAATGAAACTCGTTGCTCGCAGCGAGTCTAAGGGCCAGTTCTTTTGGGCAATTCTCTTAGAATTGACCCCCTTCACAGCTTCTTCTAGAATTGCCATTTCATTTTTTTACAATTCCTAGCTAGTTAAGGTCTAATTAGTTAGGAGTTGTAAAAAAATATGAAGTGACAATTCTGAAAAAAGCTGAGGAGGAGGTCAATTCTGGGTCCAAAAGAACTGGCCCTAAACCATTGCGGATTTGGCACGCGCTCCCCCCTCCTCGATCCCCCACCCACGTTATTTTTCCTTGACACCGCTGAGAGCACTTCGCACGGAAGCAGCGATGTGCCGCATTCCCGACTTGTACCGTGTCCATGGCTACCCCACTAACCGTCGGGCCGAGTGGTGGATTTGGAGTCGAGCTGGTTCCCGTTGCGTGACCGAGGTTTCATTCGTTGTGTGTGAGCTATCTGAAGAAATACTACGAAGAAACTGAATCTCACCCGCTCTCTTTGTTTGTGGAACACCTATGTTCAGTTTCTGACAGAAAGATGGCAATCTGGGGCCAAATTTATCGACGGAGCCCGAAGCATACAAGGCGCAAATTTGGCCAACTAAATTTTCCATCATCTATTTTGGGTAACTAACTACTCCATCCGGGAAGGGAACGCTGCCCAGGAGTAGGGATATCTAACAAATTATAAGCAGAGGACACCCAAAACTGCTATTCCCCATTATCAAACTGACGACGCGTGCTAGCGAACCGAGAAGGTGAAACTGAATATCAGAAAGGCATAAACAGAGGTTCAGAAAATACAGAAATCGGGTAATAAATCTGCAATTTCATTTCATCTCCGGAAACCTAACAATTTCATAGAGTTACACACCACACGCGATACATAGAAACTGCCTAGCAGAATCGAGACCTGCATCAGGGAGGACGAGGCGTCCTTTTTGTACATACCCTGAACACAAACACACCAAGCACAACTAAAACACATCGCCATCGGACCAGATCAAGCGGCGGCGACTTTGCGGCCCTTCTTGGCGGCCGGGGAGCGGACGGTCTTGGGCTTCGCCTTGGCCTTGGCCGCGGGCGACTTCTTGGCCTTGGCGACCAGCGTCTTCTTCTCCGGCGCCTTGCGCTTCGTGCCAGCAGCGGCGGCGGCGGCCTTCTTGGGCTTCGCGGCCGCCTTCTTCTTGGGCTTGGCGGCATCCTTTGCGGGCTTCGCCGCGGCCTTGGGGGCGGCAGGCTTGGCCTTGGGCTTGGGCTTGGGCGCGTCCTTCTTGGCGGCGTCGGAGAGCTTGTAGGAGGCCTTGACCTTGACGAGCTTGCCCTTGGAGGCGGACGCGCGGAGCTGGACGGAGAGCATCTTCTTGAAGTTGGCCGGGAGGGACTTGCCGTGCTTCTCCTCGATGTACTTGGCGATGGCGACCGAGCTGGACCCGGTCCTGTCCTTGAGCGCCGCGATCGCCTCCTTGATCATCTGCCAAGATCGAAATCAAGATCCAGTCAGCCCCAATCGCAAACCGAAACGAACGAATCTGAGAGATGCAGAGGATTTAACAGGAGAGGCTCGGGCGCTCACCTCGAAGTAGGCCGGGTGGGAGGGGCCGGCGGCGACCTTCTTCGGCTTGGCGGCGGAGGGCTTCGCCTTCGGTGCGGCGGCGGCGGGCTTGGCGAGGGCAGGCATGGTGGCCAACTGAAGCGGAGCTCTGAAACTGAAACTGCTACTTGTGCTGAGCGCGCGTGAAATTTTCGGAGGAGAGTTCGAGTGGTGGATGAATTTGGGAGCACCGGGTCGGGGATTATTTATACCCGCAGAGGGGGCGATCCGGGGGATGGGAATGCTGCGATCTCATTGGTTGGAGCGGGAGTGCCGCGGATCGCGAGCAGCGACGGGAAGGATCGGCCGAAAGCGCAAAGTATACCAGGTCACGAGGTAGGACCTGGAGCTGAGCTGTAATGCTGATTGGGTAGCTTTAGAAAAACTATCGTGCCAAATTTTGACATTATTTTCACTAATAAAATTTAATACATGTCATAAAAAAATATAATTAAAAATATGTTCAAATATGAATCCAATGATATAAAATTTTATGACATGCATTAATATTGCCGAATGTTAACGCCCACACGTGTGGGCGTTCACCATCCCGACCACACACAAACATCTCCGTTGACAACTGTGTGCACGAATCTTGGAACAAACCGGCCGGTTTTCTGCGCCACATAGGACGAGGCGCATGTGCGGTGTGCGAGTCAGTTCGCCCGCATGTTGGTTGCCATCCCGCGGTCAGCGGTTGCCACTCGGAGGCGTGCGGTGGAACTGCTATGCGCCCGCACGCCACGCTCCGATCGCGGTTGACGTCAAACACGTCGCACGCCTCTGCCCCCTCTCCCTCACGGTTCCATTTACTCACCCGCACCGCAGTTACTGGCACAACCCACTCGCATTTCAAACCATTGGAGGAGAAGGCGACGGCGGAGGCGGAAGAATCGACGGTGTTCGCGGCCGTCGATGGGGCTCGCCGGAACGGAGCGGCTTCGCCGGAGCGCCTGCGGGTTGAAGGTAATGCTCACTACAACTCTGGCAATCCCTTCCTGCATTTTTCCCCCTTCCCTCCCTGTTCGATTCCTCGATCGAGATTCGTAGAGATTCAGGCGATTCGGCGATGTGTCGGTGTTCCCGCCGGCGCCGAAGTCGTCTGCTAGCCGTTTTTGGTGGCACTGGGCAGTTTCGTCGCGGCCGCGGCAGCGGCATCGTCGATGTGGTTATGCCTGTTCGGAGGCACGCACTAGTCTTGCCTATGGATTGGGCAGGTGTCTCCCGGTTTGTTTGAAGCGCATTGGTTCGAATTTGTGTTTGCAGTCAGTTCGTGGGAGAATTTTGAGGGTGAATTTTAAGTCGCGGTAGTTGCCATTGAACCCTAGATCTAGTTAGTTGGGTTTTGAAACTGTAGTATGAGGCGAACTTGATAGTTTCATTAACTATCATGATTGTGTGGCAACTAACTCCCTGAACAAATGTGATAGTTGCCACAAACGTGTTTTCCCTTGCGGCAACAAATTACTGAAATGACTGTGTTAGTTGCCACATATAAGCTTTCGCATGGGGCAACTATTTTTATTGAATGACTGTGATAGTTGCCATACACACGCTCTTCCATGTGGCAACTAAATTTGCTGAATTACTGTGATAGTAGCCACAAACATGCTTTTTCATTGTGGCATCTAATTTTTCTGAATGATTTGTGATAGTTATCACACTGTGATAGTTGCCAAAATCGGTAGTCAATGCAGTTTCAGGATGCTACCACTGTTGTAGCGCGGGATTCGGCCATAGGTCGAAGGGCTGCTGAGGGAGTCCTGGATTAGGGGGTGTTCGGATAGCCGAACTATACCTTCAAGCTAGACTCCTGGACTATGAAGATACAAGATTGAAGACTCCGTCCCGTGTCCGGATTGGACTTTCCTTGGCGTGGAAGGCAAGCTTGGCGATACGGATGTTCAGATCTCCTACCATTGTAACCGACTCTATGTAACTCTAACCCTATCTGGTGTCTATATAAACCGGCGGGTTTTAGTCCGTAGGACAACATACACATCAACAATCATACCATAGGCTAGCTTCTAGGATTTAGCCTCTCTGATCTCGTGGTAGATCAACTCTTGTAATACCCATACCATCAATATTAATCAAGCAGGACGTAGGGTTTTACCTCCATCGAGAGGGCCCGAACCTGGGTAAAACTTCGTGTCCCCTGCCTCCTGTTACCATCCGGCCTAGACGCACAGTTCGGGACCCCCTACCCGAGATCCGCCGGTTTTGACACCGACATTGGTGCTTTCATTGAGAGTTCCTCTGTGCCGTCGCCGTCAGGCCCGATGGCTCCTACGATCATCAATGGCGATGCAGTCCAGGGTGAAACCTTCCTCCCCGGACAGATCTTCGTCTTTGGCGGCTTCGCACTGCGGGCCGATTCACTTGGCCATCTAGAGCAGATCGAAAGCTACGCCCCTGGCCGTCAGGTCAGATTCGGAAGTTTAAACTACACGGCCGACATCCGCGGGGACTTGATCTTCGACGGATTCGAACCACTGCCGAGCGCGCCGCACTGTCACGACGAGCATGATCTAGCTCTGCCACCGAACAGTGCCCTGGAGGCCGCACCCGCATCGGCTCCGACCCCTAGTTCCGAGCCGACCGCGCCGATCGAGGATGGGCGGTTGGACGCCACCTCGGGGGCTGCGATCCCAACGGTGGTTGAGCCGAACACCAGCCCCGTACTCTGCAAGACTCGTGACTCCATGGAGCCGGATTCTTCTCCGGACTCCGAACCCTCCGCGCCCCTGCCGAGCGAATCCGATTGGGCGCCGATCATGGAGTTCACGGCCGCGGACGTCTTTCAGCACTCGCCTTTCGGCGATATCCTGAAATCACTGAAGTCTCTCTCTTTGTCAGGAGAGCCCTGGCCGGACTACGGTCAGCAAGGTTGGGGTACGGACGATGAAGAAATTCAAAACCCACCCACCACCCACTTTGTAGCCACTGTCGACAACTTAACCGACATGCTCGACTTCGACTCCGAAGACATCGACGGTATGGACACCGATGAAGGAGATGATGAAGAACCAGCGCCTACTAGGCCCTGGAAAGCCACCTCGTCATATGACATATACATGGTGGACACCCCAAAAGAGGGAGAGGGCGATGGAACAGCGGAGGTTGACCCCTCCAAGAAACAGCAAAAGCGCCAGCGTCAGCGGCGCCGCTCAAAATCCCGCCAACACAAAAACGGCGATTCCAGCACGGGAGCTAATAATACCCCGGAAAGCGCCGAAGAACATCCCCCGAGCAAGATTTAGCACAGGAGGATGGAGAAACCAGCCCTCATGAGAGAGCGGCCGACAGAGAGGTCGAGGACGATAATTGTATGCCTCCCTCCGAAGACGAGGCAAGCCTCGACGACGACGAATTCGCCGTGCCAGAGGATCCTGTCGAATAAGAGAGTTTTCAACGCAGGCTTATGGCCACGGCAAGAAGCCTCAAGAAAAAACAGCAACAGCTTAAAGCTGATCAAGATCGGCTAGTCGATAGATGGACCGAAGTCCTTGCGGCCGAAGAGCATAAACCCGAACGCCCCTCCAAGTGCTACCCGAAGCGCAGGTTGCTACCCCGATTAGAGGAGGAAGCACTCGACGCGGCCGACAGGCCACCTCGTGGCCGCGACAGAGAGGCCTCATGGCCCTCCACCCAAGCCGCACCCCGTACCAAGGCACGGGAATATGCGCGGACTTACGAGACATGTTGGAGGACAAGGCAAGGCAAACAAGATCGATCTACGGATCGCGTAGGCACCCCACGGCTCGAGACGATAACCGTCACGCCGGCCACAAATTCGGCAGGGCCAAACATAGTAGACAAAGCTCATTGGAGCTACGTCATGATATCGCCCAGTACAGAGGCGCCGCACACCCATTGTGCTTCACAGACGAAATAATGGATCATCAAATCCCCGAGGGTTTCAAACCCGTAAACATCGAATCATATGATGGCTCAACAGATCCCGCGGTATGGATCGAGGATTATCTCCTTCATATCCACATGGCCCGCGGCGATGATTTCCACGCCATCAAATACCTCCCACTCAAGCTTAAAGGACCAGCCCGGCAGTGGCTTAACAGCCTGCCAACAGGGTCAATCAGCTGTTGGGAGGACCTGGAAGCCGCATTCCTCGACAATTTCCAGGGCACTTATGTGCGACCCCCAGACGCTGACGACCTAAGCCACGTAATTCAGCAGCCAGACGAATCGGCCAGGCAATTCTGGACACGGTTCCTAACAAAGAAAAATCAAATACTCGACTGTCCGGACGCAGAGGCCTTAGCAGCCTTCAAGCATAATATCCGTGACGAGTGGCTTGCCCGGCACCTAGGACAGGAGAAGCCGAAATCTATGGCAGCACTCATGGCACTCATGACCCGCTTTTGCGCGGGAGAAGACAGCTGGCTTGCTCGTAGCAACAATATGACCAAGAACCCTGGTCGTTCGGACACCAGGGACATTAGTGGCAGGTCGCGTCGCAACCAACAGAAGCGCCGCATCAACGGCGACAATGCTAAGGATACGGCAGTTAATGCCGGATTCAGAGGCTCTAAATCCGGTCAGCGGAAAAAATCATTCAAAAGGAATCCTAGGGGCCCGTCCAGCTTGGACCGAATACTCGACCGCTTGTGCCAAATACATGGCACCCCCGAAAAGCCGGCCAATCACACCAACAGGGACTGTTGGGTGTTCAAGCAGGCAGGCAGATTAAGCGCCGACAATGAAGACAAGGGGTTGCATAGCGATGACGACGAGGAGCCCCGGCCGCCGAACAACAATGGACAGAAGGGTTTTCCCCCACAAGTGCGGACGGTGAACATGATATACGCCACCCACGTCCCCAAGAGGGAGCGGAAGCGCGCGTTAAGGGACGTATACGCGGTAGAGCCAGTCGCCCCAAAGTTCAACCCATGGTCCTCCTGCCCGATCACCTTTGATCGAAGAGACCATCCCACTAGCATCCGTCATGGCGGATTCGCCGCATTGGTTCTCGACCCAATTATTGACGGATTTCATCTCACTAGAGTCCTTATGGACGGCGGCAGTAGCCTGAACCTGCTTTACCAGGATACAGTGCGGAAAATGGGCATAGATCCCTCGAGGAGTAAGCCCACCAAAACGACCTTTAAAGGCGTAATACCAGGTGTAGAGGCCAGCTGTACAGGCTCAGTCACACTTGAAGTGGTCTTCGGATCTCCGGATAATTTCCGAAGCGAGGAGTTAATCTTCGACATAGTCCCGTTCCGCAGTGGCTACCATGCACTGCTCGGGCGAACCGCATTCGCCAAGTTCAATGCGGTCCTGCACTATGCATACCTTAAGCTCAAGATGCCAGGCCCTCGAGGAGTAATTACGGTCAATGGAAACACCGAACGCTCCCTCCGAACGGAGGAGCACACGGCGGCCCTTGCAGCGGAAGTACAAAGCAGCCTCTCCAGGCAGTTCTCCAGTCGGACCATTAAACGTCCGGACACAGTCAAGCGCGCCCGGAGTAACCTACAACAAGACCGCCTGGCACGTTCCGAGCAGGCGTAGCAATGCGGCCCCAACCCCAACCCCCGCAAAAAGGCGACGACAGTACTTCGCGTGCATAACTACGCCCTAGAAATACCATGGGCATAGGGGGAGGAGCACCATCACGGCACGCCCAAAAAACGGCTTAAACCGCACCAGGGGCTACCGACCTTTTTTTTACTTTACTTTTCTCTTACTTCCAGGGCTCTACTCTTCGGAAGGCTCGTTCGGCAGTTCAATTGCCGCACAAACAACGCAAGGACCAGGGAAGCAGACAAGCCATGCCACATTACGGAAATCCCAGGTGGTCTCTATCACAAGCAGTATACCTGTTTCGCATACTATCCCGCAGCTCGCCCCTGAAGCAGACATGTTAAATAGTCCAACTTTTCATTTATCGCATCACTTGTATCGTTCTGCTTTGATCGGAGCTATTTCAGTGATCAATGCGTAGCTTTTGTCCATTTTTTGCATTACCCCTTTTTTAATATATATATATATATATGTTCCTTAATGACATGTCGCACCTGTACACTTTGGTACGGCCAAAATACGCCAAGGGCTTCAGTACTCCTCAACATGGTGTGTGAAGTCCGAACACTTTAACAAGTGCGGCACCCCGAACTTATAGCATTATATGCATCGGCTCCGAATCATGTCTTGGGTCAATAGTTGGGTTTGCCCGGCTCCTATGTTTTGGTGCCTTACGTTCCGCTATATCGGCTAAGGTAGCACTAGGAGAACCACTGTGATTGTGCCCCAGTTGAGCTGGGCCGAGCACCTTAGTGGAGAAAGCTAAAACTGACTGTCATGATGAAGCGAGAGCTGGTCGTTGTTCGAGAGGTTTTTTCGAGTCCCTAAAGAATTATGCCGCTTCGGGCGAGGAGCCGGCTCTGTCCGGCCAAGGCGTGGATAGCGCCTCGAAATCGGTCTTCCGAATACTAGGGGCTTCGCCGAAATTTAAAATTATAGAATTCTATGGCTAAGTGAGAGTGTTCACGCATTATAGTCTGATTGCCTCGTTCGTTGGGCTGAGCGCCTCCCTCGAAGGACCCAAATATGGGAAAAGAGCGCCCAGGTTTATCCCCGAACACCCCAGCACTAGCGGCATGGGGGCAGAAGCCGACGACTCGCCATCTCTCAGTATTGATAAATAGCCGCACAGAAGGTAATATTTTAAATTCAAGCAGCATTGCTTAGTGCATATGAACAAGTTTTCAGCGCACAGGATAACACGAGCGGGTTTTACTCAAAAAATACATCCTTGGTACATTCATCCGCAACAAGACGGGCACCCTTCAGAACATCCTTATAATAATTCTCGGGCTTGCGATGCTCTTTCCCTGGAGGTGGCCCGTCCTTCACAAGCTTCTCCGCGTCCAGCTTACCCCAGTGCACCTTAGCACGGGCAAACACCCTACGGGCACCTTCAATGTAGAGGGAGCGCTTGATGTCTTCAAACCTCGGACAGGCCTCCACCAGCCGCCGCACCAGCCCAAAATAGCTCCCAGGCGGAGCCTCTTCAGGCCACAGCCGAACTAGGAGGCCTTTCATGACTTGTTCAGCCGCCTTGTGGAGCTCGACCAGTTGCTTCAGCTGGTCGCTCAGGGGCATGGGGTGTCCGGCCTCAGCATACTAAGACCAGAACACCTTCTCCGTCGAGCTGCCCTCCTCGGCTCAATAGAATGCGGCGGCATCAGATACACTCCGGGGAAGATCTGCGAACGCTCCTGGAGAGCTCCGGATTCGGGTAAGTAACAGGTAACGCACGTTTATGTGTTTGCTTTGCATAAAGAATGCCTTACCCGTCGCAATCTTCTTCACCTCATCCAACTCCTGGAGGGTCTTCTGGGACTCGGCCTTGGCAAACTTGGCATTTTCTATAGCTGCCGCGAGCTCGGACGCTCGCGTCTTCGAGTCAAGCTCCAAACTCTCATGTTTCTTCATGAGAACCTGGAGCTCTTGCCGCACCTTGCCAACCTCAGCCTCATACCTCTCCCGCTCGGTGCGCTCCACGGCCGCACTCTTCTCGGCCTCGAGCAGCGCTTGCTTAAGGGTCGCCACCTCAGACGTGGCCCCTGCAATAGCCATGTCAATCCTGTCATTTTTTGCAATTGCACCTTTTTATATACATATTCAAACAGGGTATTTCTTACCTTCCTTCTCCTCTAGCTGCTTCTTGGCACGCCCGAGCTCTTGCTCGGCCTTCTCGAGACTCTGCTTCAGCACGTCCACTTCCGCAGTCAGTGCGGCGGACGCTAGCAGAGAAGCCTGCATATGCATATTGACTCCTTTTGTTAGACTCCTGCGAATTCTTTGATCCTCTATTCGGCTTTTCTTCCCGAACACCCAACAAAGCATCAGGGGCTACTATCTATGCGGTAACATTATTTGAACATTCTTTACTTACCTCAAAGCCTGTTAAAAGGCTTGTACGAGCTTCAGTCAGTCCGCTTTTGGCGGACTGAACCTTCTGGATCACCGCACTCATAATAGTGCGGTGCCCCTCGTCGATGGAGGCACCTTGGAGCGCCTCCAACATATTGTCCGGCACCTCCGGTTGGGTGGAGGTCACCGGCACGGTAGGCTTGTTCCTCTTGGAAGGAGGTCGCCCGCCGGACTCTGGAACCCTTGAAGATTCCGGAGCTGTGTCCGGCCTTAAGCCGGACTTGGAGCCCTAGGGGGTTTCATCCCCTTTATTCCTGGAGTCCGGGAGGTTGCCTTGCGGCGCCCCCAGGACCACCTCCTCCCGGCTTGGACCTGTTGGGACAACACTTCGGTGTCGTCCGCAGGGTG
The DNA here is from genome assembly GCF_018294505.1 of Triticum aestivum. NCBI lineage: Eukaryota > Viridiplantae > Streptophyta > Magnoliopsida > Poales > Poaceae > Triticum > Triticum aestivum. Next base: position 655,058,963 of record NC_057797.1, read on the forward strand.
GGGGGATGAAGCCGTCGGAAGCGAGTTCACCTCCGACAAGTCCAGCGAGCCGCTCGACGATGCGTCAAGCCGGTCTTTGGGTGGGCTGCACAAACATATTCGACATAAGGAAAAGCTGTGCGAAAAACAAATACTATGAATTACCCCAGTATCCGAACACTTACGGTTTCGCCAGGGGCTTGGCCCTGGGCTGCCACTCCTCTTCGTCATCGGCGGCGTAGATGGAGCAGTCTGGAGGAAGGGTTTTCCCCTTCTTGGACCCTCCGGCCTCCTCGAGGAGGGCGGCCTTCCTTTTCTTCTCTCCTCCCCTGGAGGGGGAGAGGTCTCTTCTTCTTCCTCCTCATCTTCACGAGAGGAAGGCGCTTCGGGACTGTTGGATGATGAATCCGACACCTCCTGACGCCGGGCACTCTTTCGAGTCGCCGTGGCCCTTTTCGTGGCCTTCTTCTCCGGCACCACATAGGGCGCCGGAACCAGCAGCTTTGCCAAGCGAGTGTCCGCTGGTCCTTCGGGCAGAGGAGCCGGACAGTTGATCTGTCCGGACGTCGCCACCCAATCCTATCAAAGATAAGGGAACTCAGATCCCGCATAGAGTCAAACCATGAAAAACTGATACCCTGTAAAAAGACAAAAACAGCTTACCGCATGAGCGTGATGCTGCGTACTGAATCCGCGATCCTCGGCGGCGGATGCGGGAGCCTCGGCGCCTTTGAAAAGCATCCTCCAGGCATCTTTGTATGTCGTGTCGAAGAGCCTGTTTAGAGTTTGATGTTGCGCCGGGTCGAACTCCCATAGGTTGAAGGCCCCTCGTTGACGCGGGAGGATCAGGCGGACGAGCATAACATGGACTACATTGACAAGCTTGAGCTTCTTATCCACCAGGGTTTGGATGCATGTTTGGAGTCCGGTCAGCTCTCCTTTTTTACCCCATGACAGGCCGGTCTCCTTCCAGGAGGTGAGCCGCGTAGGGGGTCCGGACCGAAACTCGGGGGCTGCGACCCATTCGGGGTCGCATGGCTCGGTGATGTAAAACCATCCCGATTGCCACCCCTTCAGGGTCTCCACAAAGGAGCCCTCGAGCCACAGGACGTTGGCCATCTTGCCAACCATGGCACCGCCGCACTCCGCCTGGCTGCCGCACACCACCTTTGGCTTGACGTTGAAGGTCTTTAGCCATAATCCGGAATGAGGGCGGATGCGGAGGAAAGCCTCGCATACGATGATAAACGCCGAGATGTTGAGGACGAAGTTCGGGGCCAGATCATGGAAATCCAGGCCGTAGTAGAACATGAGCCCCCGGACAAATGGATGCAGAGGGAAGCCCAGTCCGCGGAGGAAATGGGGGAGAAATACCACCCTCTCATGGGGCCTAGGAGTGGGGATGAGCTGCCCCTTCTCAGGAAGTCGGTGCGTGATGTCGCTGGCTAGATATCCGGCCTTCCTCAACTTTTTGATGTGTCCCTCCATGACGGAGGAGACCATCCACTTGCCTCCCGCTCCGAACATGACTGGAGAGGGTTCAGGTGGTAGTGCGGACTTGGGCGCTGGAGCTCGAGTGCGCAAGAATGGATAGGCAAAGGAGGAAGAAGGCGTGGGTAAAAAGGTGGATCCTTATCCCCTTATATGGGTGGACGCGATTATGAGTCCCCACCAGCCTAGTAAAACTTGCTTATCTCCAAGCGTCATAATCAAAGGCACGGTTGGGTTACCCACGCCCGTATTGATGAGAATCCTGAAATGAGGGGACACGATCTCTACTTTAACAAGACGTGCCAAGGAAACCGCCTCGCATAACGCGCTAAGGTGGGATAATGAAACGATTGGGATAAAGGCTTGGCCGTGGCGTGTCGCACCACGGAATACGTCAGCAGATTAGATTTGTGTTAATATCATTATTCTCTCTATGGCAATATGTGGAAACTTATTTTGCAGAGCCGGACACTATCTTTGTGTTCAAGATCTTCTATGAAGTATTTGGAGGAGGAACCCGCCTTGCAATGTCGAAGACAATTTGCGCGCCGGACTCGTCGTCATTGAAGCCTGGTTCAGGGGCTACTAAGGGAGTCCTGGATTAGGGGGTGTTCGGATAGCCGAACTGAAGGAAATATGCCCTAGAGGCAATAATAATGTTATTATTTTATTTCCTTATATCATGATAAATGTTTATTATTCATGCTAGAATTGTATTATCCGGAAACATAATACTTGTGTGAATACATAGACAAACCAAACCTCACTAGTATGCCTCTACTTGACTAGCTCATTAATCAAAGATGGTTATGTTTCCTAACCATAAACATGTGTTGTCATTTGATTAACGGGATCACATTATTAGGAGAATGATGTGATTGACATGACCCATTCCATTAGCTTAGCACCCGATTGTTTAGTATGTTGCTATTGCTTTCTTCATGACTTATACATGTTCCTATGACTATGAGATTATGCAACTCCCGTTTGCCGGAGGAACACTTTGTGTGCTACCAAACGTCACAACGTAACTGGGTGATTATAAAGGAGCTCTACAGGTGTCTCCAAAGGTACATGTTGGGTTGGCGTATTTCGAGATTAGGATTTGTCGCTCCGATTGTCGGAGAGGTATCTCTGGGCCCTCTTGGTAATGCACATCATATAAGCCTTGCAAGCATTTCAACTAATGAGTTAGTTGCGAGATGATGTATTACGAAACGAGTAAAGAGACTTGTCGGTAACAAGATTGAACTAGGTATTGAGATACCGATGATCGAATCTCGGGCAAGTAAAATACCGATGACAAAGGGAACAACGTATGTTGTTATGCGGTCTGATCGATAAAGATCTTCGTAGAATATGTAGGAGCCAATATGAGCATCCAGGTTCAGCTATTGGTTATTGACCGGAGACGTGTCTCGGTCATGTCTACATTGTTCTCGAACCCGTAGGGTCCGCACGCTTAAGGTTTCGATGACAGTTATATTATGAGTTTATGAGTTTTGATGTACCGAAGTTAGTTCGGAGTCCCGGATGTGATCACGGACATAATGAGGAGTCTCGAAATGGTTGAGACATAAAGATTGATATATTAGACGGCTATATTCAGACACCGGAAGTGTTGCGGGTGATTTCAGAGAAAACCGAAGAGCCGGAGGGTTACCGGAACCCTACCGGGAGAATTAATGGGCCATATGGGCCTTAGTGCAGAGAGAGAGGGGCAGCCAGGGTGGGCCCCGCGCCTCCTCCCCCCTGGTCCGAATTGGACTAGGAGAGGGGGGCGGCGCCCCCTTTCCTTCTCCCTCCCCACTTCCTTCCCCCTCCTAGTAGGAGTCCTACTCCTACTAGGAGGAGGACTCCTCCTGGCGCGCCAACAGGGGCCGGCCGGCCTCCTCCCCTTGCTCCTTTATATACGGGGGTAGGGGGCACCCCTAGACACACAAGTTGATCCACGTGATCATATTCTTAGCCGTGTGCGGTGCCCCCTTCCACCATAATCCTCGATAATATTGTAGCGGTGCTTAGGCGAAGCCCTGCGATGGTAGTACATCAAGATCGTCACCACGCCGTCGTGCTGACGGAACTCTACCCCGACACTTTGCTGGATCGGAGTCCGGGGATCGTCATCGAGCTGAACGTGTGCTAAAACTCGGAGGTGTTGTAGTTTCGGTGCTTGATCGGTCAGGCCGTGAAGACGTACGACTACATCAACCGCGTTGTGCTAACGCTTCCGCTGTCGGTCTACAAGGGTACGTATATCACACTCTCCCCTCTCGTTGCTATGCATCACCATGATCTTGCGTGTGCGTAGGAAAATTTTGAAATTACTATGTTCCCCAACTGTGGCATCCGAGCCTACGTTTTATGTGTTGATGTTATATGCATGAGTAGAACACAAGTGAGTTGTGTGCGATATAAGTCATACTGCTTACCAGCATGTCATACTTTGGTTCTGCGGTATTGTTGGACGAAGCGGCCCGGACCGACATTACGCGTACGCTTACACGAGACCGGTTCTCCCGACGTGCTTTGCACAAAGGTGGCTAGCGGGTGACAGTTTCTCCAACTTTAGTTGAACCGAGTGTGGCTAAGCCCGGTCCTTACGAAGGTTAAAACAGCACCAACTTGACAAACTATCGTTGTGGTTTTGATGCGTAGGTAAGATTGGTTCTTGCTTAAGCCCATAGCAGCCACGTAAAACTTGCAACAACAAAGTAGAGGACGTCTAACTTGTTTTTGCAGGGCATGTTGTGATGTGATATGGTCAAGACATGATGCTAAATTTTATTATATGAGATGATCATGCTTTGTAACCAAGTTATCGACAACTGGCAGGAGCCATACGGTTGTCGCTTTTTTGTATGCAATGCAATTGCAATGTAATGCTTTACTTTATCACTAAGCGGTAGCAATAGTCATGGAAGCATAAGATTGGCGAGACGACAACGATGCTACGATGGTGATCAAGGTGTCGCGCCGGTGACGATGGTGATCATGACGGTGCTTTGAAGATGGAGATCACAAGCACAAGGTGATGATGGCCATATCATATCACTTATATTGATTGCATGTGATGTTTATCTTTTATGCATATTATCTTGCTTTGATTGACGGTAGCATTTTAAGATGATCTCTCACTAATTATCAAGAAGTGTTCTCCCTGAGTATGCACCGTTGCGAAAGTTCTTCGTGCTGAGACACCACGTGATGATCGGGTGTGATAGGCTCTATGTTGAAATACAACGGGTGCAAAACAGTTGCACACGCAGAATACTCAGGTTATACTTGACTAGCCAAGCATATACAGATATCCCTCGGAACACGGAGACCGAAAGGTCGAGCGTGAATCATATAGTAGATATGATCAACATAGCGATGTTCACCAATGAAACTACTCCATCTCACGTGATGATCGGACATGGTTTAGTTGATTTGGATCACGTAATCACTTAGAGGATTAGAGGGATGTCTATCTAAGTGGGAGTTCTTTAGTAATATGATTAATTGAACCTAAATTTATCATGAACTTAGTACCTGATAGTATCTTGCTTGTTTATGTTTGATTGTAGATAGATGTCCCGTGCTGTTGTTCCATTGAATTTTAATGCGTTCCTTGAGAAAGCAAAGTTGAAAGATGATGGTAGCAATTACACGGACTGGGTCCGTAACTTGAGGATTATCCTCATTGCTGCACAGAAGAATTATGTCCTGGAAGCACCGCTGGGTGCCAGGCCTGCTGCTGGAGCAACACCAGATGTTATGAACGTCTGGCAGAGCAAAGCTGATGACTACTCGATAGTTCAGTTTTCCATGCTTTACGGCTTAGAATCGGGACTTCAACGACGTTTTGAACGTCATGGAGCATATGAGATGTTCCAGGAGTTGAAGTTAATATTTCAAGCAAATGCCCGGATTGAGAGATATGAAGTCTCCAATAAGTTCTACAGCTGCAAGATGGAGGAGAACAGTTCTGTCAGTGAGCATATACTCAAAATGTCTGGGTATAATAATCACTTGATTCAATTGGGAGTTAATCTTCCAGATGATTGCGTCATCGACAGAATTCTCCAATCACTGCCACCAAGCTACAAGAGCTTTGTGATGAACTATAATATGCAAGGGATGAATAAGACTATTCCCAAGCTCTTCGCAATGCTGAAAGCTGCGGGGGTAGAAATCAAGAAGGAGCATCAAGTGTTCATGGTCAACAAGACCACCAGTTTCAAGAAAAAGGGCAAAGGGAAGAAGAAGGGGAACTTCAAAAAGAACAGCAAGCAAGTTGCTACTCAAGAGAAGAAACCCAAACCTGGACCTAAGCCTAAAACTGAGTGCTTCTACTTCAAGCAGACTGGTCACTGGAAGCGGAACTGCCCCAAGTATTTGGCGGATAAGAAGGATGGCAAGGTGAACAAATGTATATGTGATATACATGTTATTGATGTGTACCTTACTAATGCTCGCAGTAGCACCTGGGTATTTGATACTGGTTCTGTTGCTAACATTTGCAACTTGAAACAGGGACTACAGATTAAGTGAAGATTGGCTAAGGACGAGGTGATGATGCGCGTGGGAAATGGTTCCAAAGTCGATGTGATCGCGGTCGGCACGCTACCTCTACATCTACCTCCGGGATTAGTATTACACCTAAATAATTGTTATTTGATGCTAGCGTTAAGCATGAACATTATATCTGGATCTTGTTTGATGCGAGACGGTTATTCATTTAAATCAGAGAATAATGATTGTTCTATTTATATGAGTAATATCTTTTATGGTCATGCACCCTTAAAGAGTGGTCTATTCTTATTAAATCTCGATAGTAGTGACACACATATTCATAATGTTGAAACCAAAAGATGCAGAGTTGATAATGATAGTGCAACTTATTTGTGGCACTGCCGTTTGGGTCATATCGGTGTAAAGCGCATGAAGAAACTCCATACTGATGGGCTTTTGGAACCACTTGATTATGAATCACTTGGTACTTGCGAACCGTGCCTTATGGGTAAGATGACAAAAACACCGTTCTCCGGCACTATGGAGAGAGCAACAGATTTTTTGGAAATCACACATACAAATGTATGTGGTCCGATGAATGTTGAGGCTCGTGGCGGATATCGTTATTTTCTCACCTTCACAAATGACTTAAGCAGATATGGGTATATCTACTTAATGAAACATAAGTCTGAAACATTTGAAAAGTTCAAAGAATTTCAGAGTGAAGTTGAAAATCATCGTAACAAGAAAATAAAATTCCTGTGATCTGATCGTGGAGGAGAATATTTGAGTTACGAGTTTGGTGTACATTTGAAACAATGCAGAATAGTTTCACAACTCACGCCACCCGGAACACCACAGCGTGATGGTGTGTCCGAACATCGTAATCATACTTTACTAGATATGGTGCGATCTATGATGTCTCTTACTGATTTACCGCTATCGTTTTGGGGTTATGCTCTAGAGATGGCCGCATTCACGTTAAAAAGGGCACCATGAAAATCCGTTGAGACGACGCCTTATGAACTATGGTTTGGCAAGAAACCAAAGTTGTCGTTTCTGAAAGTTTGGGGTTGCGATGCTTATGTGAAAAAGCTTCAACCTGATAAGCTCGAACCCAAATCGGAGAAATGTGTCTTCATAGGATATCCAAAGGAAACTATTGGGTACACCTTCTATCACAGATCCGAAGGCAAAACTTTTGTTGCTAAATTCGGAAACTTTCTAGAGAAGGAGTTTCTCTCGAAAGAAGTGAGTGGGAGGAAAGTAGAACTTGATGAGGTAACTGTACCTGCTCCATTATTGGAAAGTAGTACATCACAGAAACCAGTTTCTGTGACACCTACACCAATTAGTGAGGAAGCTAATGATGATGATCATGAAGCTTCAGAACAAGATACTACTAAACCTCGTAGATCAACCAGAGTAAGATCCGCACCAGAGTGGTACGGTAATCCTGTTCTGGAAGTCATGCTACTAGATCATGATGAACCTACAAACTATGGAGAAGCGATGGTGAGCCCAGATTCCGCAAAATGGCTTGAAGCCATGAAATCTGAGATGGGATCCATGTATGAGAACAAAGTATGGACTTTGGTTGACTTGCCCAATGATCGGCAAGCAATTGAGAATAAATGGATCTTTAAGAAGAAGACTGACGCTGACGGTAATGTTACTGTCTACAAAGCTCGACTTGTCGCAAAAGGTTTTCGACAAGTTCAAGAGATTGACTACGATGAGACCTTCACACCCGTAGCGATGCTTAAGTCTGTCTGAATCATGTTAGCAATTGCCGCATTTTATGATTATGAAATTTGACAGATGGATGTCAAAACTGCATTCCTGAATGTATTTCTGCAAGAAGAGTTGTATATGATGCAACCGGAAGGTTTTGTTGATCCAAAGGGAGCTAAGAAAGTGTGCAAGCTCCAGCGATCCATTTATGGACTGGTGCAAGACTCTCGGAGTTGGAATAAACGCTTTGATCGTGTGATCAAAGCATTTGGTTTTGTACAGACTTTTGGAGAAGCCTGTATTTACAAGAAAGTGAGTGGGAGCTCTGTAGCATTTCTGATATTATATGTAGATGACATATTACTAATCGGAAATGATATAGAATTTCTGGATAGCATAAAGGGATACTTGAATAAGAGTTTTTCAATGAAAGACCTTGGTGAAGCTGCTTACATATTGGGCATTAAGATCTATAGAGACAGATCAAGACGCTTAATTGGCCTTTCACAAAGCACATACCTGGACAAAGTTTTTGAAAAAGTTCAAAATGGATCAAGCAAAGAAAGGATTCTTGCCTGTGTTACAAGGTGTGAAATTGAGTAAGACTCAATGCCCGACCAATGCAGAAGATAGAGAGAAAATGAAAGATGTTCCCTATGCTTCAGCCATAGGCTCTATCATGTATGCAATGTTGTGTACCAGACCTGATGTGTGTCTTGCTATAAGTCTAGCAGGCAGGTACCAAAGTAATCCAGGAGTGGATCACTAGACAGCGGTCAAGAACATCCTGAAATACCTAAAAAGGACTAAGGATATGTTTCTCATATATGAAGGTGACAAAGAGCTCATCGTAAATGGTTACATTGATGCAAGCTTTGACACTGATCTGGACGATTCTAAATCGCAAACCGGATACGTGTTTACATTAAACGGTGGAGCTGTCAGTTGGTGCAGTTCTAAACAAAGCGTTGTGGCAGGATCTACATGTGAAGCGGAGTACATAGCTGCTTCGGAAGCAGCAAACGAAGGAGTCTGGATGAAGGAGTTCATATCCGATCTAGGAGTCATACCTAGTGCATCGGGTCCAATGAAAATCTTTTGTGACAATACTGGTGCAATTGCCTTGGCAAAGGAATCCAGATTTCACAAGAGAACCAAGCACATCAAGAGACGCTTCAATTCCATCCGGGATCTAGTACAGGTGGGAGACATAGAGATTTGCAAGATACATACGGATCTGAATGTAGCAGACCCGTTGACTAAGCCTCTTCCACGAGCAAAACATGATCAACACCAAAGCTCCATGGGTGTTAGAATCATTACTGTGTAATCTAGATTATTGACTCTAGTGCAAGTGGGAGACTGAAGGAAATATGCCCTAGAGGCAATAATAATGTTATTATTTTATTTCCTTATATCATGATAAATGTTTATTATTCATGCTAGAATTGTATTATCCGGAAACATAATACTTGTGTGAATACATAGACAAACCAAACGTCACTAGTATGCCTCTACTTGACTAGCTCATTAATCAAAGATGGTTATGTTTCCTAACCATAGACATGTGTTGTCATTTGATTAATGGGATCACATTATTAGGAGAATGATGTGATTGACATGACCCATTCCATTAGCTTAGCACCCGATCGTTTAGTATGTTGCTATTGCTTTCTTCATGACTTATACATGTTCCTATGACTATGAGATTATGCAACTCCCGTTTGCCGGAGGAACACTTTGTGTGCTACCAAACGTCACAACGTAACTGGGTGATTATAAAGGATCTCTACAGGTGTCTCCAAAGGTACATGTTGGGTTGGCATATTTCGAGATTAGGATTTGTCACTCCGATTGTCGGAGAGGTATCTTTGGGCCCTCTCGGTAATGCACATCACATAAGCCTTGCAAGCATTTCAACTAATGAGTTAGTTGTGAGATGACGTATTACGAAACGAGTAAAGAGACTTGCCGGTAACGAGATTGAACTAGGTATTGAGATACCGATGATCGAATCTCAGGCAAGTAAAATACCGATGACAAAGGGAACAACGTATGTTGTTATGCGGTCTGGCCGATAAAGATCTTCATAGAATATGTAGGAGCCAATATGAGCATCCAGGTTCCGCTATTGGTTATTGACCAGAGACGTGTATCGGTCATGTCTACATTGTTCTCGAACCCGTAGGGTCCGCACGCTTAAGGTTTCGATGACAGTTATATTATGAGTTTATGAGTTTTGATGTACCGAAGTTAGTTCGGAGTCCCGGATGTGATCACGGACATAACGAGGAGTCTCGAAATGGTCAAGACATAAAGATTGATATATTAGACGGCTATATTCAGACACCGGAAGTGTTCCGGGTGATTTCGGAGAAAACCGGAGAGCCGAAGGGTTAGCGGAACCCTACCGGGAGAAGTAATGGGCCATATGGGCCTTAGTGGAGAGAGAGAGGGGCAGCCAGGGTGGGCCGCGCGCCTCCTCCCCCTGGTCCGAATTGGACTAGGAGAGGGGGGGCGGCGCCCCCCTTTCCTTCTCCCTCCCCACTTCCTTCCCCCTCCTAGTAGGAGTCCTACTCCTACTAGGAGGAGGACTCCTCCTGGCGCGCCAATAGGGGCCGGCCGGCCTCCTCCCCATGCTCCTTTATATACGGGGGCAGGGGGCACCCCTAGACACACAAGTTGATCCACGTGATCATATTCTTAGCCGTGTGCGGTGCCCCCTTCCACCATAATCCTTGATAATATTGTAGTGGTGCTTAGGCGAAGCCCTGCGACGGTAGTACATCAAGATCGTCACCACGCCGTCGTGCTGACGAAACTCTACCCCCACACTTTGTTGGATCGGAGTCTGGGGATCGTCATCGAGCTGAACGTGTGCTAAAACTTGGAGGTGTCGTAGTTTCGGTGCTTGATCGGTCGGGCCGTGAAGACGTACGACTACATCAACCGTGTTGTGCTAACGCTTCCGCTGTCGGTCTACAAGGGTACGTAGATCACACTCTCCCCTCTCGTTGCTATGCATCACCATGATCTTGCGTGTGCGTAGGAAACTTTTGAAATTACTACGTTCCCCAACACGAACTATACCTTCATGCCGGACTACTGGACTATGAAGATACAAGGTTGAAGACTCCGTCCCGTGTCTGGAAGGGACTTTCCTTGGCGTGGAAGGCAAGCTTGGCGATACGGATGTTCAGATCTCCTACCATTGTAACCGACTCTATGTAACCCTAACCCTATCCGGTCTCTATATAAACCGGAGGGTTTTAGTCCGTAGGACAACATACACATCAACAATCATACCATAGGCTAGCTACTAGGGTTTAGCCTCTCTGATCTCGTGGTAGATCAACTCTTGTAATACCCATACCATCAATATTCATCAAGCAGGACGTAGGGTTTTACCTCCATCGAGAGGGCCCGAACCTGGGTAAAACTTCGTGTCCCCTGCCTCCTGTTACCATCCGGCCTAGACGCACAGTTCGGGACCCCCTACCCGAGATCCGCCGGTTTTGACACCGACAGCTGCTGAGCACTACTTTGAAGAAGTTCTTGAGGGTGCTCGTTTGATAGAGACCCAGTGCTCAAAAAATATTATGTTTGAGTGATATGTAATCTCATTGTAAGCAAAATGCTTTTATAAATTTTTATAAGGCTATTTTTATACTTTTGCCTGAAAGTAATATGATGCCTCCTGGGCGGCCGTTTATGTATACATGTGTATAACCTGAAAGATTGCAGCCGTAGGCTTCAACCCTCACGCATATAATGCAGAGGTGCTCGCAAAAACATGCGTTCACACTTAATCCAACATCTTGGTCCTATTAAGGAGGTGATAGCGGAGCGAGCGGGGCAACCGGACTATAATGATTTAGCACTTTCACTTAGCCATAGGAGTTTGATAGTGGGGCTACTAAATAGCCCCTGGTGGCTCCGCACTCTCCCGATCCCGGGGTGCGTACATGCCTGGCCGGAAAACGGCCCTTCGTTAAGGCGGAGGAATTCTAACATTCCAACAGGTCATCGAGTGGTTGACCAGTCTCACGCTATATCATGACAGTCACTTTTTGGCTTTCTCTACTGAGGTGCTCGTCCGGATGAACCAGGGCACAATCGCAGTAGTTCTCCTGGTGCTACCTTAGCCGGTAAAGCGTAACGTAAGGCACCAAAACACAGGAGCCGGGCAAACCCAACATTTGACCAAAGATAATGATTCGGAGCTGATGCATATAAGGCCAAACTCGCGACGCCGAACACTCCCTAAGGTATTCGGTCTTAGTGGTATAAACCGGGCCTAAATAATGGCCTTTGTAAGAAGCCCCTTGTGTCCAGGTACGTGCATTGTTCTGGCGTGGCCACATGCCAAGACGTCAGCATCCTTCTCAACGGTGGATATGTACAACAAGAGACAGTAAAAAAGGTTTACGCAGGTTCTTAATCTAAAAGGAATTCTTGGAGCGGGTCCCTGCTGCACGTCTGTGCCTGTGTCTCCGTTGTGCCGTATCCTGGACGGGTGTAGCACGATGATTGTCTATAAAAGAGAGGAATTTAGGTGAAAAAGTTGCCGTGCAAAAAGATAGTTTTTTAAAGAAACCATGTATAATTCAAGATGAGAAGAAATTGCCACTTGTCTGTGCGCGTTGAGCCCCATGTATTGACAGATAGGGGTGTGACCATTTATTCGGTATAAGTAGCGGCGCTGGACTCGATTAGTTGTGTCTGAGGTCTTGACGACCTATTGGATGCTTTCGCTGGTCCGGGCGCCTTTAGTGTGCGGCTGCCAAGGCAGCCTCACTCTCTTCGGCGCGCAGAGATTGCTTGATATTTCCGTGCACTGAAATGATGCCCGTGGACTGGGCATCTTGAGTGTGAAGGAGGCATAGTGTGGTATTGCATTAAAGCGAGCGAAAGCTTCGCGTCCGAGCAGTGCTTGATAGCCACTTTGAAACGAAGCGATGTGGAAGGTTAAATGCTCGTGACGGAAGTTATCGGGGGAGCCGAATATAACCTGTAGTAGGAGGGAGCCTGTACAACGAGTTTACTGTTTTGACTTCTGGTGCAAATTTCTTTTATTCCCCCGTGTCTTGCTTGGGAGGCTCGTTCTCGTCTTCACTTGGTGTATCCTCCCCCTTGTGTACGGCGTTGAGCTTGCCGGACTGCTTGAAGACCCAACATTCTCTGTGGGTATGATTAGCAGGTTTACCAGGGGTACTATGGATCTGACATACTTGGTCCAGAATTTTGTTGAGGCTGGACAGTTCATCCCTGATGCCTTTGGGGGCGGCTTTTGACCTGGCCGAGAGCTTTTGAATCCGGCATTTACTGTCGTGCCCTTCATGGTGTCTTCTTTATTCCGGCGTTTGTTATTGTTGTTGCGCCGTGATTTCCCGTTTCCATCTCTAACTTCAGATGTACTGGGGTCGCTGGTGCTGCATCTGGCTAGCCAGCTGTCCTCACCCGCGCAAAAGCGGGTCATGTGGTTTGTTAATGCGGCCATCGTTCTTGGCTTATTTTGGCCGAGGTGTCTGGCGAGCCATTCGTCACGGACGCTATGCTTGAAAGCTGCCAAGGCTTCAGCGTCCGGACAGTCGACAATCTGGTTCTTTTTAGTAAGGAACCTATTCCAAAGCTTTCGGGATGAATCTCCGGGCTGTTGAGTTATATGACTCAAATCGTCCGCATCCGGAGGTCGGACATAAGTCCCTTGAAAATTTGCCCGAAAGGCGTCTTCGAGCTCTTCCCAACTTCTAATGGAGCTTTCGGGGAGGCCTTTGAGCCATTGACGAGTTGGCCCTTTGAGCTTGAGGGGTAAGTACTTGATGGCGTGGAGATCATCTCCTCGAGCCATATGGATATGAAGGATGTAGTCCTCAATCCAGACCCCAGGGTCTGTTGTTCCGTCGTATGCCTCTATGTTTACGGGCTTGAATCCCTCTGGAAATTCATGGTCCAACACCTCATCGGTGAAACATAGGGGGTGTGCGGCACCCCTGTAGCTGGGTGTACCGTGTTGTTCGGATGTTTGTTGTGTTGCATTGTATGCTGGGGCGCGCTTGCATGGTCCATAGATGGATCTTGTTCACCGTCCTTTGGGTGCGAGCCCTCGCGTGGGTCGTGTGTTGTATTGTGAGCGGCGTTGTATGCCGCTCTGTGTTGGTAGAGGGGTCGTCTATCCGACCAGGTGGCTGCTTTGATATTTGCTTGTGGGGGGTCTAAGGCCTCCTCATCGAATTCGGGTAGCAGCTTCCACTTTGGGTAGCTCTTGGAGGGGCGATTGTCGCCGTATCTTGCTGTTGTGTTGAGTCTTTTACAACATCTGATTTGGAGTGTGTCTTGCACGGCCTTGAGCCTTTGCTTCTTCTTTTTAAGACTCCTCGCGGTGGCAACAAGCCTTTTACAGGCATTCTGCTGCTCCGGGTGCCTGTCCGGCGTTATGTCGTCCGGACCATTATCCTTGATAGAATTTGTTTGTTCGGTTTGATTCTCCGGATTGCCGTTGTTCGGCAGCGGTTCGCCCTGCTCCAGCGCTGGGTCGGTATGATCTCTATTTCTGTCGAGGCGGGATTTGGGGCGGCGCTTGCATCGCTGCTTTGACTGCTTGTCGAGGGAACAAGCCTTCGGTGCGTCCTTCCGCTCCTCGTCGTCATCTTTTGGTGCGTCCACCATGTATACGTCATATGATGAGGTGACATTCCAGGGCCCAATAGGCGCTGTTTCTTCATCGTCTCCTTCATCGGCGTCCATACCATCGATGTCTTCGGAGTCGAAGTCGAGCATGTCGGTTAAATCGTCTAAAGTGGCTACAAAGTGGGTGCTGGGTGGGCTTCGAATTTCTTCATCGTCCGTATCCCAACCTTGCTGACCGCAGTCCGGCCAGGGCTCTCCTGATAAAGAGAGATACTTTAGTGATTTCATAATATCGCCGAAGGGCAAGTGCTGAAAGATGTCCGCGGTAGTAAACTCCATGATCAGCGCCCGATCGGATTCGATTGGCAGGGGCGCGAATGGTTTGAAGTCCGGAGAGGAGTCCGGCTCCTTGGAGTCACGAGTCTCGCGAAGTGCGGGGCTGGTGTTCGGCTCGATCGCCATTAGGATCGCAGCCCCCGAGGCGGCGTCCAACCACCCATCCTCGATCGACGCAGTTGGCTCCGAATTAAGGGTTGAAGCCGATGCGGGTGCGGCCTTCAGGGCACTGTTAGGCGGCAGAGCTAGATCATGCTCGTCGTGACAGTGCAGCGCACTCGGCAGTGGCTCAAATCCGTCGAAGATCAAGTCCCCGCGGATGTCAGGCGTGTAGTTTAAACTTCCAAATCTGACCTGACAGCCAGGGGCATAGCTTTCGATCTGCTCCAGATGGCCAAGTGAATTGGCCCGCAGTGCAAAGCCGCCGAAGACAGAGATATGTCCGAGGAGACAAGTTTCACCCTAGACCGCATCACTATCGACGATAGTAGGAGCCATCAAGCCTGACGGCGACGACACAGAGGAACTCTCAATGAAAGCACCAATGTCGGTGTCAAAACCGGCGGATCTCGGGTAGGGGGTCCCGAACTGTGCATCTAGGCCGGATGGTAACAGGAGGCAGGGGACACGAAGTTTTACCCAGGTTCGGGCCCTCTTGATGAAGGTAAAACCCTACGTCCTGCTTGATTAATATTGATGATATGGGTAGTACAAGAGTAGATCTACCACAAGATCAGAGAGGCTAAACCCTAGAAGCTAGCCTATGGTATGATTGTTCTGTATCTTGTCCTACGGACTAAAACCCTCTGGTTTATATAGACACCGGAGAGGGTTAGGGTTACACAAAGTCGGTTACAATGGTAGGAGATCTGCATATCCGTATCGCTAAGTTTGCCTTCCACGCCAAGGAAAGTCCCTTCCGGACACGGGACAAAGTCTTCAATCTTGTATCTTCATAGTCCAGGAGTCCAGCTGAAGGTATAGTCCGGCCATCCGGACACCCCCTAATCCAGGACTCCCTTAATAACTTTGAGGTGGTTTCGTACCCTACCATAATCTCTTCATTCTTTCTCCGCTATTAGTGTCTTTGGAGTGACTCTTTGTTGCATGTTGAGGGATAGTTATGTGATCCAATTATGTTATTATTGTTGAGAGGACTTGCACTAGTGAAAGTATGAACCCTAGGCCTTGTTTCAACGCATTGCAGTACCGTTTACGCTCACTTTTATCTTTAATTACCTTGCTGTTTTTATAATTTCAGATTACAAAAACCTTTATCTATTATCATTGTATTGGGTGTGTTGGGGACACAAGAGACTCTTTGTTATTTGGTTGCAGGGTTGCTTGAGAGAGACCATCTTCATCCTATGCCTCCTACGGATTGATAAACCTTAGGTCATCCACTTGAGGGAAATTTGCTGCTGTCCTACAAACCTCTGCACTTGGAGGCCCAACAACGTCTACAAGAAGAAGGTTGTGTAGTAGACATCAAGATCTTTTCTGGCACCGTTGTCGGGGAGGTGAGTGCTTGAAGGTATATCTTTAGATCTTGCAATCGAGTCTTTTAGTTTCTTGTTTTAGCACTAGTTTAGTTTATAAAAGAAAACTACAAAAATATGGAATTGAGTTTGTCTCATACGCTTCATCTTTTTAATATCCTTCGTGAGTATGATGGAAAGGAAAATTGTGCTCAAGTGCTAGAGGAAGAAGTCTATAAAATGTTTGGCACTAAATCTTTGAATGATGAGCATGATTGCAATGTTGTTAGTACGAATACTTTGAATATCCATGATACTAATGATGATTGCACTAGTTATGATGAAAATGTCTCCTATAAACATGTCAATTTTTGTGGAGTGCATTGGGTTTGTAAGTACACACCAAATAGGGAAGATAGATATTGCATGAAGCATATGTACTTAGAAACTAAATATTTGCAAGAAAGGCTAGATGATTGTGCTAAAAATTTAAATTGTCTTGGCCATACTTGTGGACTTTGCAATGAAAGTGGTCATTTAGCTATCCGATGCAAATTGTTTCATGATCTAATCGTGTCCAAAAATTGTGATGACTTGATTTCCCTTGCACACTATAATGAACTTAGTTTGCTTATGGGCTATAAAGAAATGAAACGTATAACTAACTATCTTCCGGAATTTGCCCGTTATAAACTTCTTGGTTTTGATCTAGAGGAAATTTATATGTATTGTGCGGTGAATTGTATTGAAAATCCTTATATTGCCAATTACATAAAGAAAAAAAAATAGAAGATGAAGAGAATACTAATGAAAGGGAAGAGACTTCCCAATATCCTCCTATTATTTCTTATGATGAATCAGGTAACGAGGAGGAGCCTCCTATTCAACCAATCTCATTAATAAGGAGCTCCAAAAAGAAGATTGAACCCACACATGATGTGGTGAAGAAGAAGAAAAGAAAAAGGAAGAGAGGTAAAAAGGTACCCCTCCCAAATAATGGTGCCCCCATTACTATTGTGCCTCATGAAAATATAATTGTGGAAGATAATGATACTTCTTATGATCTTGAAAATCTTTTCGGCACTTGCTTGGAAGAATATGATAATTGCTATACTATTGGTGTTATCCATACTATTAATGATGAGAGTGATTATGCTTATGATATGAAAAGGCCCAAGCTTGGGGATGCTATGTTTGATGAAGATGATGTTTTTGAGAATATATTTGCTGTAATTAATGTTTGTCCCAAGCTTGGGGATGCTACGTTTAATGAAGATGATATTTTTAGTCTCCCAAGTTTTGATATGCAAATTTATAATGATGATAGCATGCCTCCTACCTATGATGATTATTGTGATGATACTTATGCTATAAAAAGTAGTGATTATATTTATAAAACTTGGCATGATTATGATTACCCCTTCTCTGAACATTACTCTTTTAATGTGGAAACAATTAATAGTATTCGAGTCTCTTATGATGCTCCCACTATTCCGAATGAGAAGAATTTTGCTTATGTGGAGAGTAATAAAATTTCTATGCTTGTAGATCATGAAAAGAATGCTTTAGGTGTTGGTTATATTGTTGAATT
Organism: Triticum aestivum; assembly: GCF_018294505.1. NCBI lineage: Eukaryota > Viridiplantae > Streptophyta > Magnoliopsida > Poales > Poaceae > Triticum > Triticum aestivum. The sequence goes on from NC_057797.1 coordinate 655,076,699, forward strand.
CATTCATGATGCTACTGAAAGTTATTATGAGGGAGGAATATATGCTTGTAGGAATTTCAATAATATCAAGTTACCCCTCTATGTGCTTAAAATTTTGAAGTTATGCTTGTTTTGCCTTCCTATGCTAGTTGTTTCTTGTTCCCATAAGTTGTTTGCTCACAAAATCCCTATGCATAGGAAGTGGGTTAGACTTAAATGTGCTATTCATATTCCTCATGATGCTCTCTTTATCTTACAATTCTTATCTTTTATGTGAGCATCATTGAAATCATCATGCCTAGATAGGGGCGTTAAACGATAGCGCTTGTTGGGAGGCAACCCAATCCTATTCTTGTTATTTACTTTTTGTTCCTGTTTAGTAATAAATAATTCATATAGCCTCTGTTTATATGTGTTTTTATGTTTTTAATTAGTGTTTGTGACAAGTAGAACCTTTGGGAAGACTTGGGGAAAGTCTTATTGATCATGCTGTCAAAAACAGAAACTATAGCGCTCACGAGAATTGCTGCCATTTTTTATTGGAGAGTGCTATTTCGTTAATTCTTTTTGAATATGATTAATAGATAAATTCCTCACGTCCAGAAATTTATTTTAGAATTTTTGGGTTCCATAAGTTTGTGTTAGTTACATATTACTACAGACTGTTCTGTTTTTGACAGATTCTGTTTTTCGTGTCTTGTTTGCTTATTTTGATGAATCTATGGCTAGTAAAATAGTTTATAAACCATAAAGAAGTTGTAATATAGTAGGTTTAACACCAATATAAATAAATAATGAGTTCATTACAGTAACTTGAAGTGGTCTTTTGTTTTCTTTCGCTAACGGAGCTTACGAGTTTTCTACTTTAAGTTTTTTGTTGTGAAGTTTTCAAGTTTTGGGTAAAGATTCGATGGACTATGGAATAAGGAGTGGCAAGAGCCTAAGATTGGGGATTCCCAAGGCACCCCAAGGTAATATTCAAGGACAACCAAAAGCCTAAGCTTGGGGATGCCCCGGAAGGCATCCCCTCTTTCGTCTTCGTTCATCGGTAACTTTACTTGGAGCTATATTTTTATTCGCCACATGATATGTGTTTTGCTTGGAGCATCATTTTATTTTATTTTGTTTTGCTTGCTGTTTGAATAAAATACCAAGATATTAAATTGTTAAATATTAGAGAATCTTCACATAGTTGCATAATTATTCGACTACTCATTGATCTTCACTTATATCTTTCGGAGTAGTTTGTCATTTGCTGTAGTGCTTCACTTATATCTTTTAGAGCATGGTGGTAGTTTTATTTTGAAGAAATAGATGAACTCTCATGCTTCACTTAGATTATTTTGAGAGTATTAAATAGCATGGTAATTTGCTTAAAATCCTAATATGCTAGGTATTCAAGATTAGTAAAATTTTCTTATGAGTGTTTTGAATACTAAGAGAAGTTTGATGCTTGATGATTGTTTTGAGATATGGAGGTAATAATATCAAAGTTGTGCTAGTTGAGTAGTTGTGAAATTGAGAAATGCTTGTGTTGAAGTTTGCAAGTCCCGTAGCATGCACGTATGGTAAACGTTATGTAACAAATTTGAAACATGAGGTGTTATTTGATTGTCCTCCTTATGAGTGGCGGTCGGGGACGAGCGATGGTCTTTTCCTACCAATCTATACCCCTAGGAGCATGCACGTAGTGCCGAGGTTTTTGATGACTTGTAGATTTTTGCAATAAGTATGTGTGTTCTTTATGACTAATGTTGAGTCCATGGATTATACGCACTCTCACCCTTCCATCCTTGCTAACCTCGTCGGTACCGTGCATTGCCCTTTCTCACATTGAGAGTTGGCGCAAACTTCGCCGGTGCATCCAAACCCCGTGATATGATACGCTCTTTCACACATAAACCTCCTTATATCTTCCTCAAAACAGCCACCATACCTACCTATTATGGCATTTCCATAGCCATTCCGAGATATATTGCCATGCAACTTTCCACCATTCCGTTCATCATGACACATTCATCATTGTCATATTGCTTAGCATGATCATGTAGTTGACATAGTATTTGTGGCAAAGCCAGTGTTCATAATTCTTTCATACATGTCACTCTTGGTCCATTGCATATCCCGGTACACCGCCGGAGGCATTCATATAGAGTCATCTTTGTTCTAGTATCGAGTTGTAATAATTGAGTTGTAAATAAATAGAAGTGTGATGATCATCATTTTCTAGAGCATTGTCCCAAGTGAGGAATATATAAAAAAGGCCATAAAAAAGAGAAGGCCCCCAAAAAGAGAAAGACCATAAAGAAAGAGAAGGCCCAAAAAAAGAAAAATGAGAGAAAAAGAGAGAAGGGACAATGTTACTATCCTTTGCCACACTTGTTCTTCAAAGTAGCACCGTAATCTTCATGATAGAGAGTCACTTGTTTTGTCACTTTCATATACTAGTGGGAATTTTCACAATAGAACTTGGCTTGTATATTCCAACAATGGGCCTCCTCAAGTGCCCTAGGTCTTCGTGAGCAAGCAAGTTGGATGCACACCCACTAGTTTCTTTTGTTGAGCTTTCATACATTTATAGCTCTAGTGCATCCATTGCATGGCAATCCCTACTCCTTGCATTAACATCAATCAGTGGGCATCTCCATATCCCATTGATTAGCCTCGTTGATGTGAGACTTTCTCCTTTTTTGTCTTCTCCACATAACCCCCCTCATTATATTCTATTCCAACCATAGTGCTATGTCCATGGCTCGTGCTCATATATTGCATGAAATTTTATAGGTTTGAGATTACTATAGTATCAAACAATTGCTTGGCTTGTCATCGGGGTTGTGCATGATGAGAGCATTCTTATGTGACGAAAATGGAGCATGACTAAACTATATGATTTTGTAGGGATGAACTTTCTTTGGCCATGTTATTTTGAGAAGACATAATTGCTTAGTTAGTATGCTTGAAGTATTATTATTTTTTATGTCAATATGAACTTTTATCTTGAATCTTTAGGATCTGAATATTCATGCCACAATTAAGAAGAATTACATTGAAATTATGCCAAGTAGCACTCCGCATCAAAAATTCTGTTTTTATCATTTACCTACTCGAGGATGAGCACGAATTAAGCTTGGGGATGTTGATACGTCTCCAACGTATCTATAATTTTTGATTGCTCCATGATATATTATCTACTGTTTTGGATGTTTATGGGCTTTATTATACACTTTTATATCATTTTTCGGACTAACCTATTAACCGGAGGCCCAACCCAGAATTGTTGTTTTTTGCCCATTTCAGTGTTTCGAAGAAAAGGAATATCAAACGGGGTCGAAGCGGAATGAAACCAACTGGATAAGTTATTTTTTGAAGGAAAGCTATCGGAAAAACTTGGAGTGCATGTTAGGAAAGGAACGAGGGAGCCACGAGGCAGGGGGCGCCCACCCCCCTAGGGCGCGCCCTCCACCCTCGTGGGCCCCTCGTGGCTCCTCTGATGTATCTCTTTCACCCATATATACCCACGTACCCTAAAACTATCGAAGAGCACAATAGATCGGGAGTTCCGCCGCCAGAAGCCTCCGTAGCCACCGAAATCCAATCTAGACCCGTTCCGGCACCCTGCCGGAGGGGGAATCCCTCTCCGGTGTCTATCTTCGTCATCCCGGTGCTCTCCATGACGAGGAGGGAGTAGTTCTCCCTCGGGGCTGAGGGTATGTACCGGTAGCTATGTGTTTGATCTCTCTCTCTCGTGTTCTTGAGGTGATACGATCTTGATGTATCGTGAGCTTTGCTATTATATTTGGATCATATGATGTTTCTTCCCCCCTCTACTCTCTTGTAATGGATTGAGTTTCCCCTTTGAAGTTATCTTATCAGATTGAGTCTTTAAAGATTTGAGAACACTTGATGTATGTCTTGCCGTGCGTATCTGTGGTGACAATGGGATACCACGTGATTCACTTGATGTATGTTTTGGTGATCAACTTGCGGATTCCGCCCATGAACCTATGCATAGGGGTTGGCACATGTTTTTGTCGTGATTCTCTGGTAGAACTTTGGGGCACTCTTTGAGGTTCTATGTGTTGGTATGAAGTCTAGGGATGTTTGTGACACTTATAGGAATAGCCCAACGGATTGATTGGAAAGAATAACTTTGAGGTGGTTTCGTACCCTAACATAATCTCTTCGCTCGTTCTCCGCTATTAGTGACTTTGGAGTGACTCTTTGTTGCATGCTGAGGGATAGTTATGTGATCCAATTATGTTATTATTGTTGAGAGTACTTGCACTAGTGAAAGTATGAACCCTAGGCCTTGTTTCAACGCATTGCAATACCATTTACGCTCACTTTTATCATTAGTTAGCTTGCTGTTTTTATAATTTCAGATTACAAAAACCTTTATCTATTATCCATATACCACTTGTTTCACCATCTCTTGGTCGAACTAGTGCACCTATACAATTTACCATTGTATTGGGTGTGTTGGGGACACAAGAAACTCTTTGTTATTTGGTTGCAGGGTTGCTTGAGAAAGACCATCTTCATCCTACGCCTCCTACGGATTGATAAACCTTAGGTCATCCACTTGAGGGAAATTTGCTACTGTCCTACAAACCTCTGCACTTGGAGGCCCAACAACGTCTACAATAAGAAGGTTGTGTAGTAGACATCACAGCGGACGGGGCTTCGACTGGAATTTGAGGACGAGGTCATGGCGACTCCGGCGACGAACGAAGAGCCGATGGAGAGACTCTGGTGGCTGGGTGATCTACTAGAGGTGGTGGGAGAGAGAATGGGGCTTTGGGTCACCGGAATCGGGGCGGAGCAGAGGCGGCGGCCATGGTGGCGATGGCGAGGCACGAGAGCTCCTTGAGCTTGTTTGGGTGGTCGGGGAGGCAGCTAGGAGTGCGTGAGGTCGAGTGGTGAAGAGAAACACGTTCGGGGTGGCCTTATATAGGCAGGGGAGGGGTGTGCCGCATTGTCGTCGTCGTGGACGCGTGGCCGACGCCGCGGACGTGTGTGCACGTGCATGAGCTTGGAGGCAGGCGACGAGGGAGGAGGCCAAAGGAGCGCAGGGAGGAAGAAGACGGCGAGCTTCGAGCCAAACCGCCACTATTTGCCCGTGGGCGCGCGGCGGCTTGTGTTGGTGAGGAAGCTGCCGGAGGGGGAGAGGGGTCCAGGGGAACGACGACGATGCATGCTAGCTATTGGACACGCTCACGCGCGCGAAGACGACGAGAGGAGGAGGAGGTGCCGAAGCACAAAAGGCCACTAGACGCGGCCACTGCACACAGAGCGCGTGCACTGTGGTGCCATTAACACGGTCACCGCGTGCACTGGCATGTAGCGGGGGAGATGGGCTTGAACATGTTGTCTAGTGGTAAGTTCATCCAGGGTAGGCCTCAACTACGGTGGTAGATCAATTAAAACTGCTCTGGTTAAATGGTAAGCACCCTCTGAAGTTTACTGTAGTAAACTTGGGTGAGAACTGCTGATCAACAGGAAGGAGTTTGGGAGCAATGGAGTTGTCTGCGAGGTTTAGGGTAAGAAGGACTTTCATCCTGGTAACTTTGAGGATATTTGGATCAAGATTTAATGTAGTTGCTTTGCAACTGACCAAAATGGTCAAGAAACTTGATCAGGAAGGTGCACTCACATGGTGATGCCACATGGGCTGAAATTTGGCAAGGCTTAGTGATTTGATCACATAAAGATGTTGTAGAAGTTTCATACCAATTGGATTCACCAAAATGGTACTTGCTTCACAAACATCCTTGCTGACCAGAAACTTGCAATAATTTTGGGAAATACTGGCTAAGTGAAATGGTGCCAAATTTGGTGGAGAGAGATTATTTTGGTAGGAGAACAATCTGGTATTTTCTCAGAATTAATGAAGCAATATAAAATGCACTTGCTTCACAACCTGAAAATGTTGCCAGAATCAAAGATTTGGTCCTGTGCTCACATAGATCAAGGGATGGAGCTGAAATTTGAAGGAGGCTAATTATATGAGCACATAAAGAGGCATGCAAAATTTCAACTTATTTGGGTTCTCCTAGCTAGTACTTCCTTCACGGTGGCTTCTGTTTGACAGAAACTTTGAAAAAATCACTAAGGAAGATTGGCTAGGCAAATAAAGTTGAATTTTGGCATGAGGCAATTATTTGGACATAAGAACATGCCCAAAAGGTTTGGGAGCAATCAGGAAAGGATAGGTAGCACTTCCTTCACAGAAAGCCACACTGAAAAAAATTAAGAATAATTATTGGAGAATTATTCTTGGGCTAGGGCAGGAAAGTTTGGGCATATTTGAGAAAAATATGACCCAAAGGAATTATGAGAATTATTTGGGAATTTTTGGATGGACATAAATATAGGTTGCTTCATAACCTAGGGCGGATAGGATTACTCCTTTAATAGAAAAAGGAATATTTCCTAGAAAAATATTTTAGGGTTTGGTCAAGGAGTGAAGTGACATGATCTTGGTAAGGTATTGAGAATGATGAGCCACTTGGGAGAGGAAATGAAGATGATTTCCCAGGTGGCAAGGCCACAGAACCACTCCAAAAAGAAAAACAGAGCAAAAACCAAATAAATCAAAGGAAAAAAGAAAAGGGCCAAAATCCAGGTTGTTACAGTTATCGGCAACTGGCAGGAGCCATATGGTTGTTGCTTTATTGTATGAAATGCAATCGCCATTTAATTAATTTACTTTATCACTAAGCAGTAGCGATAGTCGTAGAAGCAATAGTTGGCGAGACGACAACGATGCTACGATGGAGATCAAGGTGTCGCGCCAGTGACGATGGTGATCATGATGGTGCTTTGGAGATGGAGATCAAAGGCACAAGATGATGATGGCCATATCATATCACTTATATTGATTGCATGTGATGTTTATCTTTTATGCATCTTATTTGCTTAGATCGACCGTAGCATTATAAGATGATCTCTCACTAAATTTCAAGGTATAAGTGTTCTCCCTGAGTATGCACCATTGCGAAAGTTCGCCGTGCCGAGACACCATGTGATGATCGGGTGTGATAAGCTCTACGTTCACATACAACGGGTGCAAGCCAGTTTTGCACACGCCGAATACTCGGGTTAAACTTGACGAGCCTAGCATATGCAGATATGACCTCGGAACACTGAGACCGAAAGGTCGAGCGTGAATCATATAGTAGATATGATCAACATAGTGATGTTCACCATTGAAACTACTCCATCTCACGTGATGATCGGACATGGTTTAGTTGATATGGATCACGTGATCACTTAGATGATTAGAGGGATGTCTGTCTAAGTGGGAGTTCTTAAGTAATTTGATTAATTGAACTTTAATTTATCATGAACTTAGTACCTGATAGTATTTTGCATGTCTATGTTGTTGTAGATAGATGGCACGTGTTGTTGTTCCATTGAATTTTAATGCGTTCCTTGAGAAAGCAAAGTTGAAAGATGATGGTAGCAATTACACGGACTGGGTCTGTAACTTGAGGATTATCCTCATTGCTGCACAGAAGAATTACGTACTGGAAGCAGCGCTAGGTGCCAAACCCGCTGCAGGAGCAACGCCAGATGTTATGAACATCTGGCAGAGCAAAGCTGACGACTACTCGATAGTTCAGAGTGCCATGCTTTACGGCTTAGAACCGGGACTTCAACGACGTTTTGAACGTCATGGAGCATATGAGATGTTCCAGGAGTTGAAGTTAATATTTCAAGAAAATGCCCGGATTGAGAGATATGAAGTCTCCAATAAGTTCTATAGCTGCAAGATGGAGGAGAATAGTTCTGTCAGCGAACATATACTCAAAATGTCTGGGTATAATAATCACTTGATTCAACTGGGAGTTAACCTTCCGGATGATAGTGTCATTGGCAGAATTCTTCAATCACTGCCACCAAGCTACAAGAGCTTTGTGATGAACTATAAAATGCAAGGGATGGATAAGACTATTCCCAAGCTCTTTGCGATGCTAAAGGCTACGGAGGTAGAAATCAAGATGGAGCATCAAGTGTTGATGGTCAACAAGACCACCAGTTTCAAGAAAAAGGGTAAAGGGAAGAAGAGGAACTTCAAGAAGAACGCCAAGCAAGTTTCTGCTCAAGTGAAGAAGCCCAAGTCTGGACCTAAGCCTGAGACTGAGTGCTTCTACTGCAAAGGGACTGGTCACTGGAAGCAGAACTGCCCCAAGTATTTGGCAGATAAGAAGGATGGCAAGGTGAACAAAGGTATATATGATATACATGTTATTGATGTGTACCTTACTAATGCTTGCAGTAGCACATGGGTATTTGATACTGGTTTTGTTTCTAATATCTGCAACTCGAAACAGGGACTAACGATTAAGCGAAGATTGGCTAAGGACGAGGTGACGATGCGCGTGGGAAATGGTTCCAAAGTCGATGTGATCGCGGTCGGCACGCTACCTCTGCATCTACCTTCGGGATTAGTTTTAGACCTGAATAATTGTTATTTGGTGCCAGCGTTGAGCATGAACATTATATCTGGATCTTGTTTGATGTGAGACGATTATTAATTTAAATCTGAGAATAATGGTTATTCTATTTATATGAGTAATATCTTTTATGGTCATGCAGCCATGAGGAGTGGTCTATTTTTGATGAATCTCGATAGTAGTGATACACATATTCACAATATTGAAGCCAAAAGATGCAGAGTTGGTAATGATAGTGCAACTTATTTGTGGCACTGCCGTTTAGGTCATATTGGTGTAAAGCGCATGAAGAAACTCCATTCTGATGGACTTTTGGAATCACTTGATTATGAATCACTTGGTACTTGCGAACCATGCCTCATGGGAAAGATGACTAAAACACCGTTCTCCGGAACAATGGAGCGAGCAACAGATTTGTTGGAAATCATACATACAGATGTATGTGGTCCGATGAATATAGAGGCTCGCGGCGGGAATCGTTATTTTCTCACCTTTACAGATGATTTAAGAAGATATAGGTATATCTACTTGATGAAACACAAGTCTGAAACATTTAAAAAGTTCAAGGAATTTCAGAGTGAAGTGGAAAACCATCGTAATAAGAAAATAAAGTTTCTACGATCTGATCGTGGAGGAGAATATTTGCGTTACGAGTTTGGTCTTCATTTGAAACAATGCGGAATAGTTTCGCAACTCACGCCACCTGGAACACCATAGCGTGACGACGCCTTATGAACTGTGGTTTGGCAAGAAACCAAAGTTGACGTTTCTTAAAGTTTGGGGCTGCGATACTTATGTGAAAAAGCTTCAACCTAATAAGCCCGAACCCAAATCGGAGAAATGTGTCTTCATAGGATACCCAAAGGAGACTGTTGGGTACACCTTCTATCACAGATCCGAAGGCAAGGCATTCGTTGCTAAGAATGGATCCTTTCTAGAGAAGGAGCTTCTCTCAAAAGAAGTGAGTGTGAGGAAAGTAGAACTTGATGAGGTAAATGTACCTGCTCCCTTATTGGAAAGTAGTTCATCACAGAAATCTGTTCCTGTGACTGCTACACCACTTAGTGAGGAAGCTAATGATGATGATCATGTAACTTCAGATCAAGTTACTACCGAACCTCGTAGGTCAACGAGAGTAAGATCTGCACCAGAGTGGTATGGTAATCCTGTTCTGGAGGTCATGTTACTTGACCATGATGAACCTATGAACTATGAGGAAGCAATGATGAGCCCAGATTCCGCAAAATGGCTTGAGGCCATGAAATCTGAGATGGGATCCATGTATGAGAACAAAGTGTGGACTTTGGTTGACTTGCCCAATGATCGGGAAGCCATCGAGAATAAATGGATCTTCAAGAAGAATACTGACGCTAATGGTAATGTTACTGTCTACAAAGCTCAACTTGTTGCGAAAGGCTTTCGACAAGTTCAAGGAGTTGACTACGATGAGACTTTCTCACCTGTAGCGATCCTTAAGTCCGTCCGGATCACTGGACAGGGGTCAAGAACATCCTGAAATACCTGAAAAGGACTAAGGATATGTTTCTCGTTTATGGAGGTGACAAAGAGCTCGTCATAAATGGTTACGTCGATGCAAGCTCTAAGTCACAAACCGGATACGTCTTTATATTGAACGGTGGAGCTGTCAGTTGGTGCAGTTCTAAGCAAAGCGTCGTGGTGGGATCTACATGCGAAGCGGAGTACATAGCTGCTTCGGAAGCAGCAAATGAAGGAGTCTGGATGAAGGAGTTCATATCCGATCTAGGTATCATACCTAGTGCATCGGGTCCAATGAAAATCTTTTGTGACAATACTGGTGCAATTGCCTTGGCAAAGGAATCCAGATTCCACAAGAGAACCAAGCACATCAAGAGACGCTTCAATCCCATCCGCGATCAAGTCAAGGAGGGAGACATAGAGATTTGCAAGATACATACGGATCTGAATGTAGCAGACTCATTGACTAAGCCTCTCTCACGAGCAAAACATGATCAGCACCAAGACTCCATGGGTGTTAGAATCATTACCGTGTAATCTAGATTATTGACTCTAGTGTGGGAGACTGAAGGAAATATGACCTAGAGGCAATAGTAAAGGTGTTATTTATATTTCCTTATATCATGATAAATGTTCATTATTCATGTTTGAATTGTATTAACCGGAAACTTAGTACATGTGTGAATACATAGACAAACAAAGTGTCACTAGTATGCCTCTACTTGACTAGCTCGTTGAATCAAAGATGCTTAAGTTTCCTAACCATAGACATGAGTTGTCATTTGATTAACAGGATCACATCATTAGAGAATGATGTGATTGACTTGACGCATTATGTTAGCTTAGCATTTGATCGTTTGGTATATTCCTATTGCTTTCTTCATGACTTATACATGTTCCTATGACTATGAGATTATGCAACTCCCGAATACCGGAGGAACACTTTGTGTGCTACCAAACATCACAACGTAACTGGGTGATTATAAAGGTGCTATACAAGTGTCTCCGATGGTACTTGTTGAGTTGGCATAGATCGAAATTAGGATTTGTCACTCCGATTGTCGGAGAGGTATCTCTGGGCCCTCTCGGTAATGCACATCACTATAAGCAATGCAACTAATGAGTTAGTTGCGGGATGATGTATTACGGAATGAATAAAGAGACTTGCCGGTAACGAGATTGAACTAGGTATTGAGATACCGACAATCGAATCTCGGGCAAGTAACATACCAATGACAAAGGGAGTAACGTATGTTGTTATGCGGTTTGACCGATAAAGATCTTCGTCAAATATGTAGGAACCAATATGAGCATCCAGGTTCTGCTATTGGTTATTGACCGGAGATGAGTCTCGGTCATGTCTACATAGTTCTCGAACCCGTAGGGTCCGCACGCTTAACATTCGGTGACGATCGGTATTATGAGTTTATGTGTTTTGATGTACCGAAGGTAGTTCGGAGTCGCGGATGTGATCATGGACATGACGAAGAGTCTCGAAATGGTCGAGACATAAAGATTGATATATTGTACGGCTATATTCGGACACCGGAAGGGTTTCGGGTGATCTCGGAGAAAACCGGAGTGCCGGAGGGGTTACCGAAACCCCCTAGGGGCTAATGGGCCTTGATGGGCCCTAGTACAGAGTGAGAGGGGCCGACCAGGGCAGGCCGCATGCCCCTCCCCTTGAGTCCGAATAGGACAAGGAAGGGGGGCGGCGCCCCCCTTGCCTTTCCCCTCTCCCACTCCTTCCTTCCCCCTCCTAGTGGGACTAGGAAAGGGGAGTCCTACTCCCACTAGGAGGAGGACTCCTCTTGGCGCGCCCTCCTAGGGCCGGCCGGCCTCCCCCCTTGCTCCTTTATATATGCGGGCAGGGGAACCCCATGGACACACAAGTTGATCTTTGATCTTCTAGCCGTGTGCGGTGCCCCCCTCCACCATAATCCACCTCGGTCATATCATTGCGGTGCTTAGTCGAAGCCCTATGTCGGTAGCTTCATCAACACCGTCATCACGCCATCGTGCTGACAGAACTCTCCCTCAAAGCTCTACTGGATCGTGAGTTCGTCGGACGTCACCGAGCTGAACGTGTGCAGATCGCGGAGGTGTCGTACGTTCGGTACTAGGATCGGTCGATCGTGAACACGTACGGCTACATCAGCCGCGTTGTCATAATGCTTCCGCTTACGGTTTACGATAGTACGTGGATGACACTCTCCCCTCTCATTGCTATCATCACCATGATCTTGCGTGTGCGTAGGAATTTTTTTGAAATTACTGCGTTCCCCAACAATAGGATACCCAAAAGAAACTATTGGGTACACCTTCTATAACAGATCCAAAGGCAAGATCTTTGTTGCTAAGAATGGATCCTTTCTAGAGAAGGAGTTTATCTCGAAATAAGTGAGTTGGAGGAAAGTAGAACTTTATGAGGTAACTGTACCTTCTCTCGAATTGGTAAGTAGCTCATCACAGAAAACCGTTCCCGTGATGCCTCGTAGGTCAACCAGAGCACGTTCTGCACTAGAGTGGTACGGTAATCCTGTTCTGGAAGTCATGTTACTAGACCATGATGAACCTACAAACTATGAGGAAGCAATGATGAGCCCAGATTCCGCAAAATGGGTTGAGGCCATGAAATCTGAGATAGGATACATGTATGAGAACAAAGTGTGGGCTTTTGTAGACTTGCCCGATGATCGGCAAGCCATTGAGAATAAATGGACCTTCAAGAGGAAGACAGACGCTGATGGTAGTGCTACTATCTGCAAAGCTCGACTTGTCACAAAAGGTTCTTCG